>NW_027111053.1:1068200-1101280 GCF_000696795.3 Halyomorpha halys | reverse complement strand
AGTGTTATAACAGTACAACATTAATTTATATTTTTTTAGATTACTAATTATGATTACTTTGATGATTTGTTCGATTATTGTGGCACTTGCATTATTTGCGTCGTCTAATGGATAAATTTGTTTAATCGAGATTTTTGCCCCCATTTTCCTAACCATAAACGTATATTTCCGAATATACAATAATGAAAAAAAAATTCAAAACCATTGAATCATCATTAAAGCTTCAAAACTCATTTAATTTTTGCATTAAACATCATGATCTTACAGCCAGAATAAATCATCAAACCAGTAAACTAATATAAATCTACTAAACCAAGGTCTAACACTAATTTTCATAAGTTTTTCAGCATATTAATACTTTAATGAAGTATAACGTTGTATCGTTTTTATTTTCTCTTATTTATCTTTACATATTAATTTCCCGTTTGGTTTTATTTTGATCGATATTAATGCTGAAATATATAGAAAATTTAAATTTTCAGACATAAACTCCTTATAGATTTCGATTAAATAAAAACAAAGTTTTATATAAATATGAAAGGCAAGGTACCCCCACCCACCATTGGGTCAGTTTATCAGCCGTGCCTAGGCATACAGCGGTACTGAGCTGTCAGCTGTTCTTACAGATTCATTCTCGTAGCATTCTGTTAAATAGTGTCAGTTATTCAAGGTTCCTTCCTGTAAGCACCGACTTTTAACAGGTATTACATTAATTATACGTGATATTGCTAATTATTAATTTCCAATTCAAGGATTAATTAGAATTATTCTTATAGATTTTATATTTTACAAAATCTATTTAAAGCTGTCAATGAGTTGTGATAAGACTGTAAAGATTATCTAAAATTGTCGAATAAAAGTATACAAATTTAAATATTTTTACACTGCATTATTTTTTCGATCAATAATATTGAATTTAAAAAAAATTATTCAATGCAGACCAATAGTCACGAAAAATAATTATAATAATCTGGTTTTAAAACAATTTTGACAATAATTTTTTTTTTAATAAATAAGGTTTTCGCTAACTGATTTTAAAAAAAATAAAATAAATGGTTAAATATATAATATTAATTAGGTTTCTACATTTTTTTTTTACTCGAAAGAATCAAATGAACTAAGTGTTTAGAAAGAGATATTATGAAAATATACGGAGAATTAATTAATTCTGCCTCAGGAATATGAGGACACAACCGAAAACCGCTAATGAAACTTATAAAAGTAAAGGAACAATAACATACAAAACTGAAATATTGATTTCATTATAATATAGATTTTTTTTTTTTAAAGTTCACAATTTGAAAGTAGAATATACAAAATGTTCTTTAGTTGACCCAGACATCCAATTAACAAGCATCGGGTCAAAATCAGCAATTTAAATTAGCCATTTGCCCTTACTCTTTTACACAAATTCGGTACTGCAAAGTCAAGGAAGGGAAAAAAGGGAATTATTTAAATGGCTAATACATAATTTATAAATACATAACAGACAAGAATATTAAAAAAAAAAAAATTAAAATATGAAACTAATTGGACGTAAGGTTAGAAGACAAGGAGAAATAAAAGTTTCTTAAACACAGTTTTGAAAAATCTTTATTACTAAACACATTTTAGAGTTTCTTGGGTAAAGAAAATATTTTAAATACATGACGTAAATAACAACTTCTCTCTAGTTGTAAGTTTCGAAACAGATAAATAAGTAAATCAAATGTAAGTTAAGCAGCTTATAAACCTTGTCCACACTGTTTTATGGCCTGCGTTGTCATAACACATACCGCAATCTGCACATGCAACAAATACACTGCGCGTGTCGGATGTCATTACAGAAAAACGCATAGTGTAGACATAGCTGTTGAACTATATCTTCAGAAAGTCATATCTGAGCATAATGGTTAATGCGTATTATTTTGGTTTTGAAAAAAAGTAGTCATTTATTAGTTAATTTTGTTTCTTTCCATTAACGCTCAGTTCGAGGTATTTTTCACAATTCAACGTTTAAATCTACATGGCACAACGCCATTCATCAAAAAATCGTTAATAGTATATCGGTATATATAAGTGTGAAAAACGTTTTATTTAGGGTTATTTAATTTTTAGGTAATTTTTATGCACAAAAATATTTTTTCTACTTGATAGTAAATCACTGGCTATGTTGAAAAAAAAATTCTATATGAAAACAAATCAATTTTTAACATCAAGATTCTTCTGAAAAGATGCGATTTTCTACCCTTTAAAAAAATTTGTGGCAGTCTTAGGACAGAAATAGGAAACATTTGACAATGAATTAATTCATTTAAATTGTATTAATAATGTTGTGCAATACATAAAGCATAATATAACTATACTGTACTATATATATCTACTGTATATCTCTTAAGGTTATAAACGCTGACCATACTTTTTTATCATTATTTATATATTATATATTTATTATTTTTTACATTTTCAATAGCACGTTAAATCGTTAAATCTTAAGGAGGAAATGAAATTACATAACATCTCTTCGTCTAGTCGCATCATTATCAATTGACTATAACGAGCCTACCGGATGAAACTTAGAACTTTTCATAGCTAGTTAAATCATCCATGGTTCAAATGAAATAAGAATAATTCAAACCAACTGACTATATCAGCTCATTATCACGAATAGCCTTAACCACCCAAAATAATTCCAACCAATTCCTTCAATTAGTCCATCGACTTCTCAAACGGTGAAGAGGCTTCGAGAGGTCTAGCAAAGGTCATAGGAGCCCTCACGCTACTTAAGACGAGATTCCTAAGTGTAGCCACGTTCCTAGACGGCCCTTCATCGAGCGATCTATAGAACTTAAAGACATTAAGGACATTTGAGGAGTTTGACATGGAGTAATCGATTAGGTAGCATGTGAACAGAGGTGGAAGCCCTAAGAGGAATATTTGCAACTACTTCGCACAATGAAAGAGACAAACAAAATGACGAAGTGATATACCTCGCAAAACAACAAATTCCAGCTTTGTTATTCATAAGATAATGCCAGTATTTTTCCATTTAGTAAAAAAAACATACTGAAAACTGAATGGTTTTATTTTTTATTTTATTTATTTTTTTTTTTTTTTAAGTTACCTATTTATTTTTAATAAATTGGTTGGGAGAGGTCAAGAAAAAAAAAAATTGTTCCATGCATTTCCTATTATATATTCAACCTTGGTCGCTTTTTTTACTTCCATTGATTAGCCCTAAAGAAGGCCCGCAACTTAGCTCAAAACATCGGCATATAATAATAAAAGTATTTATTTTATTTAAGTAGTTATTTGATAACTATAATAATTATAGGTAAAATTATTTCACCATAATCATCAGGAACAATCGTATTTTGCTGTATATTTATCAAAATCTAATCTAAACATGAACATGTCAATAACTAACATATTTTTCAGTAAAACTATTTTCATAATCCTAATATCCATAGCTGATACATTTTTTCGATAGGAACAATAAGTAATAATAATTAAATATAATAAGTAATGATTAATAACAAGTAACAACGGTTTTTCTAAAAAAGCTACTACTAGTTGACACGGCTCAGGCTGAGTTTGCAAATATATTTAAACTTCGTTTATTTTTTTTTTAATATCTTTATTGAAATTTACAACTTTATATTATATAATACATTCAGTAAATTTGTACTTAGTTAAAATGGAGTGTTACAGAAGTGTAGAGAAACTACCCATTGGTAACACTCTAATGACATTTTACATTAGCAGATCTCGTGGCCATCTTATTTCATATACATCAGATTTACTAAATGTATTATAATGTACGGTTGTAAATAGCAATGAATAAATTAAAAAAAAAAAAAAGATTATCCGTAAGGATGGCTGATTTGGCCGAAACGTAGGACTATTGATTTAATAAAAAGTGTTGAGACTATACAAGGATTACAATTTGAATAATTTAATAAATACCAGTGTCAAGAAATTGAAAAAAATTATATTTTAAATAATTTATATTATTTGTAAACGTTTGCCATTTTCACCTATACTTAATTAGGAGGATTATAAATAAAATATTTATCCCACTATTCCAAGAATAAAACAACAAGAAACGCCCACCGCTTCCGTGATGATACATGGACAGATAAGAACAATCGATGGTCTTTTAATAACTCCGGAAACAGGAGGGGGTCGATGAATGGAAGTAGAATGGTGCTTAGTGACAAAGATAAGGCAGATCTCACTGGTGGAGTAGTGGCGTGACGTCTGTTTGACCAAGATAACAAGGGGTGGTGAAGAGGAAGGACTAAAGGGCAAAGCAAGATGGAACGAAAGGGAAGTCTGTTGATCGAAGGGTAGCTGCAGCCATCTGTCCTAAGGGTGGGTTGATGGATTACTAACGAATGACAAATAGAGAAGTGGACCACATGACGGTCAGGTCTCGGAGGTATATTTCTCAATAAGATAGAACATCCTAGATCCACCATAAAGATAAATAAAAAAAAATGTAAACATAAAAATTCTACCTTCAACATTACATCCTAATTGTTAAGTTTTAATGTACTATCATTAAAAAACTAAGTTCCAACTATTACGTCTTCGGTACTTTTCTAACTCGTTATTTAAGCCCTATTAGACAAATCCAATGAGGATAATACCTACCTCATATTATAAACCACGTAATTGTATATTGATTTACCAAGTTTAATCAAAATCGTTTGAGACGTTTTACAGAAAATCCTAAACAATTGCAAAAGCAATTCTCTAAAGTATAGGGTGATCGATTTTGACAAAAACGTTGCTATAACATCTGGGCATACAAACAGACATAACTTTTAGTTATTCGAAAACCTGAATCCGAAATTTTGGACGATCGTAATAATTTTTTTACGATATATTCCACATGCACTCGTAGAAAAGTAAATGTAACAAATTTAGAGTACACGGATCACTTTTATTTGTGAAGGATAGGTAGACCTTGCAGCCGCGATTAAAGAATGTTGAATCAAATAATATTTACAAACATATTTAGCAATGAATCAAACTTCTTCAACACACGTATACAATATACGTGGGTATAACAAGTATCCACTCCTAATATCAAGACGTTTCATAACAGTCATTACTACATGTATAAATGAAAGTATAATTCAGGATTCAACATCCTGAAGATAACAGGAAACATTTCTAATCTAACAGGAGAGGAACTAGGAACCTTACCGGTAAAAATAAATTCAATATTAATCAGCTCAAGATAATTAAAAGCATAATCAAAATGTTTAAACAAGGCGTTACATTCCAAAACCAACCTTATATTTTCCATTTCTTAAATTTCCTCTTTTCTCCAACAATTTTTTTTTCAGAATAATCATACTGTGAAAGGATTCATTCAAAAGCTGTTTAAGTAATTTAACCGATTTTGGAAGATACCCTTTCATCTCATGATCAATTTGTATAAAAACTCTCGGAGAAGAGAAATAAACATATAAAAAAAAGGATGGAAAATCGACTTGATTGGTTTTATATGGCTTTTTAATACTTTCAAATTCATATCTCAAGTTATTTAGTGTCCCAATAGATTTTTTGTTCACATCAACACATGTTTATGTTCTTACTTTTACGTTTCTATCGTTTCTTAAACTTACTGAATTCTAAGGTTGTAACAGTCGTCCTTTATTTTTAAAGACATGTAGTTATCTATGTAAAGACCTATACATGCTTTAAGATATGAACTGAAAATTGAAAATAAGATTTACGTCATACAACTCAAATATTTAAAAAAAGAAAAGAAAAACAACCACAACAATACTAGCTGTCAGAATTTAAAATATTGTATGATGAAAATTTAAAGTTAACAGAATAGACTTTGCTCGGTTCATACTTAAAAACTTTTTTTTTCTAATTAAAAATTAAGGTACCAATAATTATATTTTATTTATTTAAAATTGAAATTAGAATCATAAACGATTCAAAGAAAACAAAAATGTAGAAAAAAAAATAAAAAATTAATATTGAAAAATTTGATACTTAAAAAACTTAGGCATAAGCTTTGTAAGTAGGATTTATTGGTTATTCCAACACTGAAATCCGTTAGTTAGAAATAAAATGATCCTCAAAGTTAATGAATTAACTTTGTATTTTAATAAAGTATTTTGAGCAATATTAGTGAATTAATTTTTCTTTTTTTATAAAATCCTTCGCTCACCCCTTTCCCATAAAAACATTTTGTGTAATAACTGTTCAATATTTAGAAATATAGTTAGCGAAGACCCGCCTATGACCAACAGTTCGTAAATTAGTCAAACTCTCTTTCCCTAGGTAAGACGTTATTCGAACGTTCTGGAAATGATCCAAAACATTAAGAATGCTTACGGAAGGCGTGGATTCTCAAAGTAACATAAATATACTGACTTTATCACCAGTTGAATTGTATATTAAGTAGGAATAAATTTGAGCCTTCACAACATATAGAAAAGAGAATTTATATTGTCGCCACCGTATTACCGCTGTTGTGTCTCTCTTTTTACATTTAAAGAAGGGAAAAAAAGGGCTGTTTTAGAAATTGCAGCTCTGATACACGTGCAAGATGTGAAGGCTAGCCAAATCTAAAAATATCATAACGAATTTAAGTTTATCAAAATTTTCAGTCAGAAATAACGTAAAATAGACTTTAACGACGAGAAAATAAGCATTTACGATTCTAATAAACTCGTAATATTTTAACAACTATGTATCCTTCTTAGCTAAACACTTCGTAGGTCAGATAGAAAATAAAGAGCCTGATATAAATACAGAAATTAACCAAGAGGGATTCGGCTCAATGCTGACCATCCTATATATACAAATATTTCCTTCTAAGCTCATGGAATTTTTCGGGAATAATATCTCTCTATCTCTCTCTCTCCCTCTCTCTACTACAATATAATACAATCAACATAAGTTCAAAATTTAAAAGTAAATAATGAGAAAGAGGGAGAGAATAAAAAAATAAAATAAATCGAATAAAGTATGTTATACAATAAACAATTGACATAACTATTATACAACATTTCAAGACCCAGTAATAAAGTGAGATCCTATCATATTCCGTAATATGATTCTACATTCTCCAAGTAATAATGATCACCTTACAACATAGATAATCACTTCTAGGTGACCATATAACAATACAGTTATAATCATAGAATTCATTATATAAATTTAAATGTAAACTGAATAATATTTAGACAAATTTAATAATTGTTAACACCTTAAATTTACAATTTATACATGCATATAGTCATATATATTGTTATAATTTCTATTAGTTGAATTTTGTACTGGAATAAGTTCTTATTATTTTAATTTTAAGTTCTCACTGTATTTTTATTTTATTTTAAAATTTTACTTTATTTTTTTAATTCAATTTAAATTTAAAACCGGGAAGTTAAAAGCAAATAATCCATGTTAGGAATTGTTAGCCAGTGGAGAAAAAAATATATAACCCGATAACTAACAAAATCTCCTGATTTACTTCCAAAACACCACCGGTAAAGAATGAGAACCGGTTAACGCGGGAGGTACAAAAGAAAATAAACTGCAATACTAATTTAACTTATATGTATATTACTAATATTTAGACAAATTTAATACTTTAGATCTTTTACAATGACAAGTATATATTTTGTCTGTGAGTTGGTTTTTATACAAAAAAAGTTCTTTACGTTATTTTTTTAATATTAATTTCTTGTTATTATTTATTTTTAAAATTAAGTTTAAATTTCATGGAGGTATATTAAAAACATAAATGATTTAAGTAATTGTATGCAAGTGGAGAAAAATAAAATTCCTGTACCTCTTACCATTCCTCAAAGACATCGCCGGTAAAACAAGAAAGCCGGTTAATCCGGAAATTATAAAGAAAATATAATACTAATTGAATATTGGGTAAAATCAAATATATAGGTAAAGTGCATTTGTATTTGTGTATTAATATGCGATGAAGTTAAATTTATTAGGCCAATTCCTCAGAAACTAAAAAAAAAAAGTTAAATGATTTAATCTAAGTGTATTAACGATCTTTAAATTTTTAATTTTAGTTAATAAGTCAGTTCTTTTACTTTATTCTGACGTATTTAGTGCTATCTCAACAATTTATTTATTTTATATTTACCACCAGTTAATTCTGAGAGCATATGTTTCGTAAGAAAATACAGTTTTATTGGAAATATAAAACTATAACATAAATATAAAAATATTGGATAACCTATAAGCTGGACAGAATCACGACGCTCAACAGCCAGGTTTTCCCCCGAAAAAAGTGTACCAATTTTATAGAGGCTGAGTGTGTACCCTAAGGGTGTCAAACCCAGGATCGTATTAGGGCTAATATAAATAAATAAGTTCACTAGCCGGAATCGGATCTGAGTCCAGTAGTTACAACTTCAATGACACAGCTCAGCTGTCAACCGAGCCAATGAAAGTAAAACATTTATTTACTCGTGTGTAGTAAAGAAAGCCATTATAATTTAAAGGTAATAATAAAACTAAACTAAATCAAACGGTTAATAAATTGTAACATTTACTAGGACAGTCAGGAAACATTGAAATAACGGATCTGAATATTTCCTGAACAACTGATGGGTGACCCGAAATCTGAAGAAGAGGCGGACGGGTTCAAGATACAGAACGAGGAAGTCGAACAATTAGCTTTGCTGTACCAGCGATTCGGTTTATTTTACGCTACCTGTCAAAAAGCTAGTCTAAGCAAAATGCACAGTAAAAGGGAATCGAAATCAGTACGACAGACGATGGAGTAATATTCCACCATTATTAGTACATTCAATATATCTGTAATTCGTCTTTCCATTGGAATAGGAATAATCGAAAAACAAAATCTTAAACATTCAAAACAATCCTTTTGCACAACGTTTCGCCAATACAGGCACTATTAACAGAAAAAGACCAGATCACATCAATAATTCTATATGAAATACGACAGTACAACAGAGGAGTGTTTCATTGGCTACTGTGACAGTAGTTTGAAAAAAGAGGGTCGAAGTCGCAGTGTTCATTCATTCAGACTTAAGTTCATTAGTATTAAGTGTTTGTGATGAAGTGGAATAAAACAAAGACAATCTTGATTAAACATTGACTCTAAAGCAAGATTATTTTCTTCCCAACAGAAAAAATGTGAAAAACAAAATTATTTTATAAAAATAAATAATTTAATTACTATCCATTTTAGTCTCAAAACACTTTATTTTTCTTACAAGTCCGACAAGTTGTGATAAAAGTTTTTTTGGAATAGTGCTGTGATAAATGATATTAATTTTGGTTTTAAGTGAATATTGACTAATTAGAAATTATTGTTTTGACCTGGGCAGAATAGCCTGCATGGATTTAGAGTTTTTAAATTATATAATTCCAAAAATGAATTAAGATTGTCCCTGAGGATGGCCGGATTGGCCGAAACGTCGGACTTGTAACAAAAATAAAATGTGGTGAGACTAAAATGGATAGAAATTAAATTATTTATTTAAAAAAATTCACCAGTCTCAAGAAAGTTTTTAAGATTATAAAATAAAATTAATATTTGATTATATGTAGTACAAAAAACGTATTAAATAACTAACAAATATGATATATACCAATTAAACACCGTTATATCTGTGATTTTTCAATAATATGTTATTTATTCATGTTGAAAATGAACAACTTATACTTATTGTAAATAAGTATATAATATACATAAATACTCCTGGTAAAAAATGGGGTAATTAGAAAATACACAATAGCTGATTAACAATTATTTTAAATGGGCAAATCATTAAAAACTGTTTTTGAAAAGAAGTAAATTTTGACAGGCAACACTCCTCGAGTGACAGTAGGAAGTAACAAATGAACTTGTAATGATGTGAAAAGGAATTTCCGCTATATGAGTTACGAGAGGCCTTCCTGATGCAGTCTGGTCTCCCAACACGTGAAAATATTCCAAAATAAACTGAGACCAGTGTCAGTTCTATTTTAGTACCAAACCTTTCGGTGAACGGCACCGATAGTAAAATGAAGATTTCATCTTAAACTAATATTATATATATACAACAGAGCAATACGGATGCAAGGTTAGTCAGACTAATTTGGCTGGATTACATAAACAACTCGCCACACCTAAGACGGATAATTATTATTAATAAACCTTGACATTTTATTAGAATCCAAATCATTTCAACGCTATAAGAATCATAACTGTCTCGTAATTTTTATTTCTATAGCCATTTTATAACCAAACAATTACATATCAATAATCCAATATGTTTTCATTATTTGGAGGAATATATCAGATGATTATAGCTTAAAACTATTAACTAAGTAATTATTAAGAACAGGAAAACTAATTTATATAATACCCCACTTAAACCACGGCGAAATACGTTACAGAACTATTACATACATTTCGTGACTGACAGTACAGGAATGTAGCAAATACCGAATAGTTTCATGGCCGTCGAAGAACAAAGAAAAAACGCGAGGCCGAAGGTTATAGAACGAAGGCATACAGATTCAGTAACAGATCCTTCATCAGAGCAATTTGTATGTGATGAGCAGTTAGTCAAGGATTGCACCCAAGTCGGAACATAGAACCTTTCCTTCCGCCGAAGCAATGATTGTCGAAGGACATATTTTGATGTAGATTTTGATCCAAGATAGTGGTAATTTTTTTTTCGCCCTAAATTCATTGAAAGGTATTAAACATTTTATAATCTTTATATCCCTTAGTTAAGCCGTATTTTAAGCAATAATTGAGATGAAGATAGTTCCAGGCATTTTTTTTTTAAATTCCTGTTTTGAAACTGAGTGGTCTTCTGACAGACCGAGGAAAACATTCAGCTCATAAAAATTGTCACTCCCAAAACAAGCTAATCATCTCAGCCCAAACTAGGAACAAGAAAAGAAAATTCAAACCTCAGAATTAGATTTATATAATTTGTAAAGGGGATATTACATCAGCACGAGAATCATAAAAAAAAAAAATGAATCTTCAGCGTATGTATTCTTTTATTTATTATATTGTATTATGACTTATGAGTGATGCTAACATTTTCATTTCCAACTAATTGTACCATGAAGGAAGAACAAAACGGGACAGAAAACTTATCTTCTTTCAGCAAGTTCTAGATCTTATTTTAGAAAAACAAAATTAAATTCTCCACTACAAAAAATCCCTTGAATTTTAATTTGGGTATAGATTTTCACTTATAGTTTGGGATCGGGAATGAGTACGTATCACGATGTACTATGATGTTAGTAACGAAAAACCAGAGGATATATAATGATGTGAATATGTAATTGAAAAGATGAATTTAAAAAAAACATAGGTGTATGTATCACAGAACTTATGCCCCTTAATAATGAAAAAATATATATATCGTTGGTCCATATCACGAAACTTATGTTTGTTAATAAAGAACAATAATAAACAAATATTAAAATATGTTTAGCTGATGTACTGTATAAAATGCTAGCTAGTGTTCACTGATACTCATTACGATGTAATAAGACCGTAAACATACGCGTAAGAGAAAGTGAAGAGTTACAATTTTGGTCTGACCAGTTCAATTGCCCTACAGCTCCTAAGCATTTATAGTACAGCAGGGACATCGTGAAGTAGTCATTCAAGCGCATGCCCATAAGAGAAGTGTTACACTTTTTTGTCTTGATCAATTAGCTAAATCACGCCTAAAGAAGTTTCATTTTTAAAAATTTAATTAATTGGATTTATACCATTTTTCAAGATAACTAGAAAAAATCAATAAAACTCGTGATACTTCAAAATTGTTAATATTAAGATTAAATAATATTTATCAAAACCGTTTGGGTGGTTATGAAGCTATGCTGATTTATAGCTTGTGTTATTTAATTAAACTTAGTCCATGTTTCTGTATCGCTGATGTTGGCTTAAGAGACTAAACGTTGTAGTTGTAGAGAAACATAGACCCAAGATAAAATATTATGCCACCTACATATTGAAAATTTATCACTTTTTTAAATTTCAACGCTAACTTTCAATATAATGATAGATAAAATTTCTTACATTTTTAAGGGTAAATACTGCAATAAAGAGGATATTAAATACTTTGGAAAGCATTCCCAAAATAAAAAAAAATGACAAAATCTCTACATCTCAAATCACACCAGATTTAACTTTTTTGGAAAAACCGAAAATTTAAAACTATAAAATATAATAGAACTCAGCTGTTTTTTATTAAAACTTACAAAAAAGCATTAAGACCTCAAATCTCAGAGGCGACGCTGCCCGTATGAGCTACACACAGACGGCGCCACCGGTAGACCTGACCTGCAATACTTAGATGTTCATATTTATTTATATATAGTACTTCCATTCAGTTGATATCGATTATTTGAGGTTTAAATAGCACAAGTAAATTTATGAATTTGTGAAATTTTCTCATATATCACAATATAACTCTAGTTATACAAATCAAAAACCTCTACTATTTCATTGGAATTTTAAAACGAAACTAAGTTTCAGAGAAAAACAAAAATCCCACAACACGATATCCCTATTAAATGGTAAATACGTTTGTAAATAGAGGCTTTGGGGGAAAAAATGGTAATTTCTAATATAGCATATTATATTCTGTATAAATATAAAAATAGATAACACAAAATTATAAACATATATTATACCTAATCGAAAATCATCTGAAAATATCAACAAACTTTCAAACATTCGGTTCAAAGACTACTCATAAATAATATTTTTAATTTTATATCACTATGTCATTTACAAAATTTATTAAGGCGAGATTGATAAATTTAATCCCAATTAGGTTGAAACCTTAAATATTTTATTTAATGGAAATTGTATTTATTAATTGAAATACTTGAATCACTAATGCTTGTCGTTTTTGCAATGTCTTCTTGTTCCAGAATAAAATTTAATTCCTATTTCTATTTCTAAAAATAAAACTTTTTTATGTTGAGTCACTATAAAACCAGCTATATAAATAAATTACCATAACAATAAAATTTAAGTAATTGCAAAAGGGCAAAATTAGTTATTTCATTTAGCGTCAAGATAGATATCTGTTAAACAGTCAACATCATTGTTCAATATATTGCTTTTTCTGACCCAACACTCCTAGAGCAATTTCCTCAGAGGACTAGAGCTCAACAACATGCGATCCAGCCAATCTTATAAGCGATGGCAATAGAAAGTAGAGATAGAAGTAGCAGACGTTACAACCTTGGAAACTAGGAGATCGATTGCAGAGGTCAAGGACGGGCATAGACAACAGTGCAAGTTTGAAAGGAGGGACAGTAGGAGGTGACATTTATCTGCATCACTCAGAGGCATAAAAGCAGGGATTATGAATGAAGTAGGAACACAAAGAGTCGGAACTCCACTTTATTATTAAGATTAAACAATATTCACCAAAAGCATTAACCGTTTCGGTGGTTAGAAAGCAATGCCGGAACTACACTATGAATAACCGATTCAAAACATCGAATATATATACCGCATCTGAATCCTACCCAAAATATTTATTTAAATTTTGAATATTAATGATCTGTTGAAGTCAAATAATTTTAATACGTAACATTATTACTATTTATTATTCTATTTTTTAAGAGTTTTATTCTTGACCTTATTTTCATAAAATAAGGAGAACGGAAGGCATTTGGCATTTCAGACTAAAATTTAATTTAAAAGTAAAGGTAAAAGCGGAATATAACATTTTTTTATGATTATAAAAACCATAACAAAATTGAAATTCAAATAAATTAAAAAAAAAATCTAATTACGTTTTACTTTCAAATGCTGATAAAGGAACAAAGTTAAACGATTATGAATACACTCGGAATAATTTCAAAACTTGAAAATTTCAAACAGTTAAACTAAACTTAAATTGTCCTTTGTAATTTTAAAGGAAAGTACCCCAATAGGATAAATGCATCTGATCGTACAAACGCACGATTGTGCGTAATAAAACCAAATAACGTAAAAAAACTTTTCCTCGGATACCGTAAGAAATAACAAAAGAGAAAATAGCTCAAATACTCTACTGACTTAGATCAAGAATAAAGAATTATGCGAATCCACTTTAAATAATTTTTGTAAACCAAAAATAATTTTTAAAAATGCTTCTCTTTGGCGTGAACCAGAGTATCAATTATATATAAAAAAAATTTTAAAACAGAAGAGGATGTAATTATAAAAATTAGAATCAGATGAGGGTGCGATAAAACTCCAGATAGCACCAATATTAAGGAGAGCAAAATATCGTAAAACGGGGAAGGTCGGAGCAAAACTAACTCAGCTCTCGAAATATATCGTCCGTCCTTCATAAAATTGCACTTTACAATTTACTACACTTCTCTCAAAACTTCAAATTTCTCAGCGAAATTCCGATTAGACATCTGGCTAGGTCGTTGATTTTAGCCCCTTGAAAATAAAACGGCCATAAGCTTCGTGAGTGCTCGTGTAACAGTAGAACGCCATTGGTCAATTATAGGAGCCACAATTGGCTGTCGCTGGGGGCAGAGGGGAGGGGAGTAATCCCAAGGGGATCGTCTTTATGGTCTCATAAAACAGGTAATCAACTACAAATCATGAAAGCGTCATATTGAAAAACTGCGAAAGACTAGTACCTTACATGAGAATCAAGTGTAAATCAAAACAAAAAAACACTTCCAGGTTCCTCGAATAGAAAATATTCAACATCTAATATTTAATAAAACAAAACAGGTCGAAAAAACATACCTTTTATAAAAAAAAAAAAAATTAAATTTCTATAGGTTTATATAAACGATCTCTTTATTTCATAACGAAAAATCACCTAAACGTTGTTCAAACTAGTTAAATTTTAAAAAAACTCAACGCACCAATCTATAGACCAGTGGTTCGCAACATTTTTAAGGCGGTGGATAGTCTTGGCAAAAAATAAAGTTATCAAGTTCCCTAAAAGTGGAAATGATCATTAAAAATAGATAATGATGAACATGGTGAAAAATTCACCAGATTTGTATCAGAATTTTAGAAAATTGGTAACTGAATTTTAAATGAAATTAAAAATATTTCTATTGTGATCAAAACAGAAGTGGGCATATGATTTAAAACCTTGGAACACAGAAGATAAATACTCCCTTCCAGAAAATAATGTAAATAAAAAAACTACTAAATTCTATAAACAACCATAATCGATTGACGGGGAACCAACGATTATACAAATGGACGCAGAAAGAGAAAAACATCGGAGGCAAAGATGGACGAGAAGGAAATGAGTTAGGCCCAGCAGTGTTTGGCAACACCTTTTGTAAACCTCTTCTGTCCACATCCGGTGTCGGTTTGGTAAACTGCCGGAACTGCTCAGCCTTCCGTGGGTCTTTCCTGTCCAGTGATAATATTATTTTGGTGGTCATCCCAATGGTGTGAAACACAATAATCCCATAGAATGTTTTTTTTTTAAATTAGTAATTTCCATGGATTACGGAATAAATGGCTGATCTCAAAGGAGACAATAAAAATTAAACACTTTTATTACAAAGATTCGAAGAATTGTAAATTTACCAACTATCCGTTTCTTGGAATACGATTATTTCTTATTATTTGGAGAGTTTTATTGAAGTCCTTGGGCGATGACTGGCGGCAGAAGTACGAGCACGTTTCCTATTAGGGTGATGTCAGCACAATTTGCCTAAGTCAATAGAAGCCGATCCGAGAAAACCTTCTTCGTCTTCGGACCTTCTTAGTAAAACTATACCAGGATAAAACGACACTAAGAACTATCAGCAAATGAGAATAAGAAGTCAAATAAAAGAAAAAGCGTCAGAAAGTTGAGATGTTATTTAACAATGATCATAAGGTTTTCTCGTATAGAATCTCATACTGAAAATTATCTAAATCGAGTTAAAAGAAAGATGTTCTATTCTAGGAAGAAGTAAAATAAAATTGACTATATAAATAATAATAATTTGTAACTAAGCAAGTTTCGATTCTTTAGTTCACCAAAAAAGAATACATATTAAAAAAAAAAATAATCTTTCTATTTGTGTCAATGATGGTCGTATCAACCCATAGGAATTAAAAAAAAAATAATCATACATAATATTAATATTTACAACCAATGAATATTTTTATTTCATTTTCTATAGAAAATTGATTAAAATATTCTAATCACATGCTAAAAAAAGAAAAAAAGTTTTAGTTCTCTAGTAACTTGATCCAAACTCATCGATACAAACATCAGTTGCAACAACACAACAAACCGTTGTTTAAGGAAAAAATACTTGCGGTTTCTACAACTAGAAGGACGTTTATAAATAAACATTCCACATCGTAGATAGCGTCGAAAGATAAAGTCTTTCTTATCACCACCAAGACCTTGACTAACTCAGTCAATAAAGAACAGTAGAAACCAATTTATGGTTAAAGGTATCCATGGCTACATGTTTCATTCTTCCTCCATTTTTTAATACAAAGAATTTAAATATGTTTAATTTTTTTCAATTTTATACACCGAATAAATTAATTTCGGAATGAGAAATATTATTTCTTTTTAAGGATAACCAGCAAGCAGTACAATAAATATATTTTAAAAGCTGTTTAGGAAAACGGTCCAATTACACAGATCCAACAACAAAAAGAAACTTTTGAAAATTTGATTTGATAATATTAACTGATCTTACTTGGTTTTTTTTTTTTTTTTTTTTTTTGGGAGTGTGCTGAAATCAAAAATGAACTCCATTTTCTTCCACCACGTACAAATTTATGGAAAATCCATAATGTTAACAATACCAGTTTTGAAAACTTGTATCACCTCTAGGAGTACTCAAACAGATCAACTTCAAATTCTTATGGAACGAAAAAGATGTTAAAATATACCAAATGGCACGATTCGGAATCAACTAACTTGATTTGAATTAGAGATTTATCATTTATTAATGATTGTTTAAATACATTAGAGTGACTTTTATTTCCTTTAAGTCCAGTAGATGTATACTCAAATGTACATTATCAGAAAGAGAAAGAGGGAAAATTATATTTCCTAAGGGTTCCGAAACGTTTGAATTCTGTCTTAGAACGCACGAGTAAATAAAGGTTTTAAGTTGAATTCCAATAAATTTTAATTCCTGCAATTTTAAATTTTTACTTTACTGTTATCTTATTGTATTTATTTATTATTATTATTTCTTTTCCTTTTTTTTTCTTAAAAAATCAACTAAAAATTTTTATCTACTCATTTAATTATTTCAAATTATGGAATCAATGCACCTTTTTAAGGAAAATAGTAAATGATTTTTGAGCGATCAGAAGAATTGTTAGGCAACTGCATAATTATATAATATTATTATAGATATTTTATAACACCTGGGCCACGTTTCATAATAAAGTACAAACTAATACTATTAGTCTTGTCGATTTAACCTAATACAATTACACTGACTTGTACTTCAGTACTTTTTAACTCCTGCAATATCAATAGTAGTCATCCCTATTATGAAAAAAATAAATATTATTGTTATTACCACGTTGTTTCTATACTTGTATTATGAACCAACACTATTAGCTTTCATTATGAAGCAGGGGCCAGAACGTTTTTTATAATTTTTCCTCATTGTTGAAGTACATTTTCTAAGAAGGAAAATAATCTTAAGGAAATATAGTTGAAATTTTTCTCTTGCCGGAGAGAATGCATATTTTCATTTTCATTGAAGAGAGATCATTTTCATTTTGGAGAGAGTGCATATTTTCTCTAATCGCCTTGAAACATTTATTAATCATCAATGCTTCGACCCTTATTTTAAAGCTTTTGGTATACTTGGAAAGACTATTTTTCTCTCTTTTCTGAAAACATTAAATATATTTGTGACATTACGAGTCCGATTTGTGACATTTCGTAAATTTTAACGTCCTTTGGTACCAAAAAAATTTGAACTTGTTCAGTTGAGTACTCCTAAGAGCTATGAAACATTTTCGCGCAACAAAACTGGTCTGGAATATCATGGATTTGTTAAATATTTGTAAGTGAAGGAGGATAACAAAGTTCATTTGATGTTTCAGCACAACCAAAATCAACAGATCAAAGTTTTGGTTACATTTCTGTATTATAGAATACTTCTCCAAAAGTTAAATTTATATAAATATAAGTGATTTCTCAAATTGTTCTTAGAGATAGAGGACTCCAGGACAGCTTAGAATGAAGAAGAATAGAGTTGTCAATGACCTCATACAGTTCGCTAAGGCTTGTTCTAAATTGGTTTTAGTTGGGTATGCGCATGTGTACCTCTCACTTGTCTCCCCAGCAACTTAATGAAAATGTAAGATAAATTGCCAGCTTAATCAATAGACTCCAGGTATTAGCGAAGGTGCTCGCTTATAAGCCGCAAATAATAATTAAATTGTATAGAACAAGTTTTAATAAAAAGGAAAGGAAAGCAATATGTTTATAACCTAAAAATAAATAAAATTAAAATATTTTTTACTTCCATTTTGAAAGGACGACAAAAAAAAAATTGAGGACACCGCATGAATAAAACGGGAGAGCGCGAGTTGGATACGAAAGAGGACGTCCAAACAGTTCCATATTTTCCAATCAATCATATTCTCAATTCAATAGGTCTAACGAACCCACTTTTCAATCAAAACTCAATCAACAGCATATGTTTTATTTGTCAAAACATCTTGCGACCACTTTTTGACGGAAAGAGGAAATTGTGATCACAGGTACAACGTGAAATCCATAAGATTGATGGGCATTAATTTATTTGTTTACTAGGGATCACATTAACATCAGTATGAGTAGTGATAAAGTACTTCTCATCCCATACTATAATAGTCAATGAAGGTGTATCCAAAGCGAATAAAAATATTTTTAGAAAGGAAATTTAGGACCTTATAAGTCTGAGAAAAAAATTGTGTGGTCTTAAAAAATAAAACTTAAGGCTTCAAAAAGTCATCAAAAATATTTATAAAAATACTACAAAACAATGGTTAAGACCAGATGTTTCTTGAATGATTTTGTTTTTTTTACTAATCGTATAGTTGTCTTCGGACTTAGGAGAGGTTTCACGCCTTTAACAGCAATATTTCATCACTTAACAAACTTATATTACGCACTTAAGTTATAATGGTGTTAACCCCAAAAATTGAAATTTACAATGATACACCGATATAAGGAAGTGAGTGAAAACTTCCTTAACTAGAACGAATACAAAGAAATATCTGAAAAAAACTTTAAATACAAAAAATTATCTCATGTACTATAGTTTTTTTCAAATGGACTGAATACATGTATGTATATAATAAAAGAATTGAGCACCATATAAAATAATATTAATGTATGGGAAAAATAAAACCCAAGAGACCTAAGTCAATGAGATTAAACCATTTAGACTAATTTTGTGTATATTAAAGTTAGAAAGCAATTGATAGTATCAAGCCCAATTATAATGACAAACGACCAAACCATCCAATTTACTAACCGTTTTTTAACTTAAGGGCGTTCTATACTATGTCCGATCAAGGATGCATGATCCACCCCAAGTTATTTTTAATGCCATCTTGGAACAGTAGCGGATCCAGGAATTTTCTTTGAGGTGTATCTGTATTTCAGACTTAAATTTTTAAATATAATTAATTTTTCCCATAAGAGACCCGATTTTGCCTTGACACTATGCAACAAATAAGTCCGAACTTCGAACAACTATTATTTCCAAGAATGAAATAATGACAAATCATTCTCCGTTGCAACCTTTTTAATAGGGTCATAACGAGAGCAGTTCAACAACGATCCGTTCCAGAAATAGAGTCAAAGATAGTCAGATAGACGCTAAGTTGGCACCGAGATGCGATTTTTATCGATTCCTGAGCTTAGGTGGGCGAACAATTCAAAACGAAACACTTCTGCTGTATTACCATCATTAATAATAATGTCGAAAGAGAATAATCTTCAGGGGCGCAGTACATGGCATAAACAAAAACGATAAGACCCAGAAGGTACTGTCCAAGTTGGGATTTTTAAGTCTCAAGAGCCATCCTCTTCTTCAAAAACCCTATTCTATTCGCTAATCAAGATTTAAAGATTAGGTAAAAGTTCATGGTGCAACGTAGATTATAAAATTTTTGAGCTAAACCACATCCTATATTAAATTTACACGCCTTCCCAGGTATTATTAAACCATGACCATACTTTAACTTTCTGAATTGGGCCGCCCATAGCTCAGTGGTTAAGACACAGCCTTACCAATTTGTTGTCTATTGGCGGTGCTGGTTTGAATCCAGCCTGGGACGTTGACTGTTTTCATTGAATGGCGGTCCCACAAAATGAATAACTTTGACCCCCAACCATGGTTAGGCAATATAGGTATAGGACTCCAATGGGAGTCTTGGCCGGGGAAAAAAAAAAAAATTTCTGAATTTTCTTTTTTAATTTTTAAAATCCTTTTAATAAAAAGTTAGCACATTGTATGTAGATCAAAAAAGTCGAATTCAAACTTCAGTATACACAATATGAAAAATCTTAAGCGAAATGAAAAGGGAAAATAGAAGTATGCCACACAAATGGTAATATAACCTCACCTACCAATTCAAAAAATATTCTAGATTTTTATATAATAAAACCTACCAGCAGGTTTCTGTAATAGGTATTCTCCACCCCCATCTCATGATTAGAATTATGAGTACTGTAGAACATCATCTTTATGTAAGTTATATCTACAAAGAATTAATGATTAAACCTTTAATAATTTTAAATATGATTTAAAAAATGGAAGGGGAATAAATAAATAAAAGATTAAAAAATTAAATATTATGTTGCAAAAGAGGGTGGGAGATAAAGTGAGTAAGACCAAATTCTCCATGACTATTTAGACAAAACTTTGTTAATTCAACAAATCAGTAAAATTTAACAGAATAAATTTAATATGATTTCAATTCTATAAAAAAATTTCATGTGTATTTCAGAAAAACTGAAGATTATTTGAAGAGGAAAAAAAATTATAGAAACCAACAAAAACTATTTAATCTATACAAGGTATTTTGCAGACTTTCAGAGAAAATTTGCCTTTAAGAGAATGAAAAAGTAGTATCTTATTATTATTTAGTAGTACTATATCAAGGGGTCTAAGCCCCAAGATCCCATTATTTATCATTTTAGAAGGATTATAAAATCAAAGTAACATTATTGTTCACCACAGAAGAGTTATGAAATCATTTGTGTAAGATGTACAATCTGATGTTTGTTACACCCATTCATTTTTACAGATGACTAGTAAAACTAATCCTAATAGATTCATAGCCTATTACATTTAATTGCCTATCTAATTACAACAACATCCACTTAATGTATCCAAAACACCGACAGAGGAAAGGTATGCATTTACAGTAAGAAAAGAAGCAAAATCACTTTTATCTTGGAGCACAACAATCATTAAATGAATATTAGGACTCCTGTATAATAAAACACCACTAATAAAGACAGCCTGAGGTTCTTGAGATCATGTGGTCAATTCGTGGAGACATTAATTATGTATTCAAGGTCTGTGTGTAAATGTATACAACAGGGCGATATTAGATGCAAATCAGCTTATTGTCTTCATAGATGGTCAGCAAGAACCAAGATATAGGCCAAACAATCAAAGTACAACATACACAACCACTGTTACAAAATATGATTGAAATTTATTAAACAATGGTAGTGCTAAAAATAGGTCATGTTGAAGTAGCGTTTAGTGCAAGAGTTTCTATAAAATATAGCGAATTAGGGTGCTAATTAAAAATAATGCTGAGAATCATGGGAACTACATTCAGAGAAAAGATCAAAAAGAATGCAACATGTGTCAACTATGTGTGTTATTCATTTTAAAAAATATATAATTAGATAAAACTAATACTGGTTTAAAAAAATGTTTTATATGTGCTATAGTATTGTTAAACTTCCTAAATTCAAATTGGACAATATATGTTTCAATATTTTAGAAGTATAATAAGGATTTATATTATAGGAAGACTAGTCGCCTTCTGAGGATTCAGTAAAGCAATCTTAAGCATCTACAAAAAACATGACTTCATTTGAAATAAATTTATTCGAAACAGAGCAGGTTTGTAATATAAATTTAATATTAATAATTTATGTTTATTTCTATCAGAGCTAAGTTCAAATAAAATTATAAAATTCAAATTAGGAAAGAAAATTGTAAATATTTATGGAAGATATAGTGCCATCTACTTGGTAAAAATTAAACTCAGTTTTTAGCTTTTGATTATTGAGATAATTCAATCACTTGGAGACTAACAACTAGCTAAAAATTTAAATATATAGAAAAATGGCACAGTCATATACATTTTTTTGTTTAATGCTACAATCTTCTTTTATTTTTTTTTTCAGAAATGGAGTTGCGAAAAAACAAGAAAAAATTAATAGGTATTAAACAAAATGTCCTTTAAACAACATTCAACAACCAGTGGCATGTGTTTTCAAGAAACACAATCAACAACACTGGAAAGTTCTAACCTTTAGAAGGATGTGTAATAAGAACGACACATACTGCCTTTCAGGGCACCACACTATAGAGCAATGGGCGTGGATTGCAGCTGATTCTATCCTTTTTGTGATGATACTGTGTGGTAACCTGTTCACAGTCTATATCCTACGTAGTTCAAGACTGATATCCAATCGCTTTGTACTAAGCCTTGCTTGCACCGATATGCTGGTTGGACTGACATTACCGTACCACATGGCGTTCACAATATTCCCACAGCTTTCAGTCACTAAGACCACATGTATTCTCAAGTAATTTTTATTATCTTATTCACAATTACTATGTGAATACAAATATCAATATATAATATCAGACAACAAACTCATTTTTAAAACAATGTTTCAGATTTGTATTTGTTCTGATGGCCTGTTGCTGCTCAATTCTTAATGTCACAGCAATAGCTTTCGATCGCTACCTGGCAATTATTCACCCATTCAAGTATGAGACCTTGATGACAAGAAGGTAGAAACTGATTATTTAGTAAGTTTCATCATACAATACAATCATTTGACAATATGATGGTTAAAAATCCAAATTTTCAGAGTGGTACGAAGAGTACTCTTTGTGGCAGGCGTGTTTGCGTTGGGAATCAGTACCATTCCTATTTACTGGAATACCTGGGAGGAAGCCACAGTCTGCGAGCTTGGACAGGTATTATTTATCAACTATTTCATAAAAAGAATTAGAGTAATACTATTAGAGTATAAATAGAAGATTCCAAAGTTATTATTAGTATTTTCAAAGATGATGAATTTAAATTCTATAAGCTTTTAATGAGTAAATATTTCTTTTCAGGTACTACCAACATATTATATGATAGCCATTCTTCTTCCTGCATTCTTAGTCATCTGGGCAGTCATGATAGCAATCTATGCAAGGATATGGCATGAAGCTGTGATGCAGGCAGAAAAACTACGGAAAACAAATGTGAGCCAACAATGTAGACCGTCTTTTCAGGTAATCAAAATTTACTTCAAATCAAATGTTTCAGCTGATGAAGAGATTTAATTAAATCATGATTTCTTGATAACAAATAATCTTAATATTTGGCAGGTGGTACTCCTGGTAATGGGCTGCTTTACAATCTGTTGGTTGCCATTTCTCATTGTCACTTGTGCCCAAGCAGTAGGTTACAGGGACAAAATCTCATCCACCGTCTATAAAGCACTACTTTGTCTTGCCCTAAGCAGTTCTGCTCTGAACCCTATCATCTACGCATGGAAGAATGCAGAATTTAAGGAAGCAGTACAAGCAGTCTTAAGGTGCAAAGTGAAACAGAACACTTCAACTGTTGTGACGGCTTCAGGAACAAAAGGATCGGCACACCCTCAAACTAGTGTTTAGTCAAGTAACACTATATTTCTTCACTATTGTCAGTATTAAGGGATGAAATTCTCTCAATTTAAAAGCGTTTCTTTAGTCAAAGTAATAAAAATTTGTCATAAACAAAAATTTTAATTTTTTTATTAAAAAATAATAACAGGAAAAAAATCTATTCATTAATAACAAAAGTTGGAAAAACTAAACCAAACTTTTATGGAATAGAGATTTGGTCAGTAATATTACAAATAATTTCTTAGTATTTAAAATTATAGCAATGAATTTAGTTGAATAGATTTATAATTGACAGAAGAAATAAAAATGGTATGACCGTATACTATATTGAAATCATATCTTGTTTTCTATCTAGAGCATTAATCTTCAAGAATCCAATAAGAAAGTAATTGAAAAAAATTAATCAAAATTAAAAACACAGAAGTTGTTATTCTAAGTATGATCATGACAGCCCACTTTTCATCAGGTCAAATATTACACAACTACAGTTTATTGAATAATATTAATATGGCATTATATCTCCTCTGCACATATTTCATAAATCAAGTACATAAGATACTCATTAATAAAAAAAACTTTAATAGCTTAATAAACTTCTACTTCTAATTACTACTACAAAATAAAAATGTATCAATCTACTACTAATTACTTAGATACTTAAGATTTTTGTCTTATCCATTTACTATTTCAAGTAAAATAATGATTTTAAACAGTTTTAGATTTTTCATAATATCCACTTCACTTCAACTTCAACTTCTCCAAAAGAAATTAACTATTAATATACTATTCAATTTATAACTTTTATAACAAAATTTCAACAACTAAATAATAAAAAACACCTAAGAGTAGCTCAATAATTTATCAGAGCATTCAAAAAGCAATATATTAGTCAAAATTATCACTACATTGTAGATGCTTTCTTCTGGATAAACATAAAAATTTATAGATTTCATAATTTCTAAATACAAACTGTAAATTAAATTTTAATAATTAAAAGTTAGTTAATGTAGAGTAAAAACTTAATCAGGAATGTTAGAAATGAATCTCCAAATTTGTTAAACCTCACAGTTTGGATTGTTGGCATAGCCTCTTTTCTAAATATATTTTTATTTCAGTTTATTTGTACTTTTTCCTTACTTAAATAATTACAGGCCATTTTGATGGAAATAATACTGTAAATCTAAAATACATAAGTAAGGTTTTAATGTATTAGATTAAAACTTATAATTTCATAATCATTTTATATAAAATTTGACACTAATATCAATTAGCCACTTTAGCAAAAATATCCAAATATAAATAAAAACCTTATAGAATCATTAAAATACATTTCTAAAGAAAGATTAGATAGCTCATCAATTAAAATAACAAGCATGCGATTTCAACTAGTTAATATCTTAATGGTGTCATTGGACTAATAAAAAAATATCTTTTATCATGAATTATATTAATGTATATAAGAAATATTGCAATATCATATATGGGAGAACTTGTAAAAGAAATATATATAATACAGAGCTAATAAGGTTGTGATATGATTTCTGGTTATCTGTGATTTTATTTTTCCTTAATAAATATTCTATAATAATTTGTAAGAATTAGTACAATTTTTTTAATAATTGTTATGTATTGTTGTGTATAAATATTTTTACTGATAACTGTGATTCCCAATGCCTAGATTATTTCTTTTGTATTATTTAGTAAGTTAGTAAAATTTTTTTTTTATATTACAAATATTGTTATTTGTATGTTAATTTATTTTATATTCTTTGAAATATTTTGTTAAAAAATTGTCAGTGAAAGAAAAAAATATGTAATTTTGTTAACGAATATAAGTATTAATGTTGTAAAATAGTAAAAACATGATTACAAAAATTTTATAAATCATGTAGATGATAATGTTGAAAAATATCTAAATAAATTTCATCATTTCTGATTATAGATCAAAAAATAAGTTGAACTTATAAGAAATATTATATACCTTATATTAATATATAAATACAGTCGGTTAGTTGTAAGAAACAATTTATATAACTATTAACAATAAGTGTCTAAAATGTAATAATGTAATGTACTGAGAAAAAGAAACTTCCCTTTATGATCTCTTCCCACTTCCATTCAAACAAAAGTATTTTGATTAAAATGTTTTAAAAAATTAAAGTAACCCCATCTCTAGCAGAAATAACAAATATTCCAAAGAAAAATTTAAAGCATGAATATATACACAGGCTTTGTGGGCTGAGTAGAACTGCATGAATCCCTTAGTTCTACAGTGCTAAGTTGTGTAAGTACAATACAAATTCAAATGATCCCTAAAACGAGTAAATAAATCTAGGAATACAATAGGTGGAAGGAGCTAACCACATATTGTCACACCAATTTTTGTCTGAGAAGGTTTGAGTCGGTTTGTGTTTTTAAAAATACATACTTTTTTTATTAATTAGTATTGAACTGCCATAAAACATTTGCTTTTGAAAAGAAATGTGGGTATGAAATTTCTTGCAAACACTTCATTAGAGGACATAGCACCAACTTTCTCCACAGTGAAATTTTGGAATTAATATTTGGCCATACCAGTTAGGATGACAAACATTTCAGATGAACAAAAACTGCAAGGACTGATAAAGTTCATCAAATTTTGCTGAACAATAATTGGATTAAGGTTAGAGAGATGGTGAGACTATAATCAGAACGTGTATGACACAAACTCAGATTAAGAAAGGAGAAAACTGACCATATTTTGGATTTCATGTTTACTCACTCCAGACCAAAATTTTCATTGAGCATTTTTATGTCTGATGGCGCAGTTTAGATGCAATAAATCAGAGTGCCAATTAATTACTGTAGATGGTTACACTTAACTTGGTTACACTATTATACAACAAAAACTGTGGACTATGATATACTACTCAGCATCTGGGATAGTCAAGATTGGGAGTTGCCTTAATCGAGGAAAAACCATAGCACAGGCATAACATGCATCATTACTGCAAGAGCTGAGAGCTAAAGTAGTAGGAATGCAACATACAAAAAAAAAAAATATTTCATTGAGAAAATGCACTGTCTCATAACTCAGCAACATCCTGAAAATTTATGAATTACAATGAAAACTAATCTCAAGCAACATTTTTTATTCCCTAAGCTGAGAGTTGTGCTCAGAGGAGATCAATTGTTGTCAAGAAATGGAGCTTTCACTTTCAAAAACAATTATTTAAAAAGAAAAATGCCAAGTACTATTAGGAAATGCTGGAGATATCAGAGGATCGTTAGGAGACATGAACAGAATTATAAAGAAACAATATAGATAAATATAATGCATCTGAAGAAAAATTACTTCTTTCTTAGTTGGGTTGGAAACTTTTTAGATGACTTTAGAATATTAGGATTTTTTTTTTCTCTAGTATAAAAGTAAATATAAATGTCTATTGAGGGCAAACTAGTACACACCTCAGAACCTGGAAACTAGAGTGATATCTACATTATTCTTGTTGTATATTGTATGGGAAACTATCCAGAAAAAACAAGTCTACCCAGCATAATCACATATACTTCAAGATTAGAAATAGATTTTATTTTTATATTTTAGTCAATTTAATTTGTTGTTTGAGAATACAATCTACAGGAAGAGCCATTTTTTAAATATGCTGTGTGCCAAGGAAAATATAATTGCACATGCATAAGCAGAAGTAGTGGATAGAACTTGATGACATTGATTCTGGGCCATTTAAATACTAAGCTCTAACTTTGGCCTAATCAGACAAGCTGTTTTTATAAAAGTTATATTGAAACATTTTTATAATAATCTCTCACTATACTCCAACTTTGAAACAAATCAGACAAATCATTCTTGAGATATAGATTTGTTAAAGATACTAGGTTTATGCAAGCATTAGCAAAAATAGTCGATGGAATTTGATAAAATTGATATCAAGGTAGCAACCGCATAATATCAGGAAATTTCATTAAAATTTAATGGTAATAGCTGACATGCCCGAACTACAGATAGATTATGAACAAAATTAGTTACTTAAGGTAAAACGCAAATGGAAACTTTTGATTTTGAGAACAAAACTAGCCAAAATTGTGATATGCAGCCCGCTTATAGGCTCCTTGAGAGAAAATGATAAGAAAACAAAAACTATTTCAGTATAAGCATTGAAGATTTAGACTAACAGTTAGGAACTAGAATACACAATCAAGATATAATATAACTGGATCATAATAATTTTGGTAAGGAAAACTAAACCATAACATTTGTAACCTGATCTGCGTTCATATTAATGTTTATTCTTAATCGTTTTTGGCTATTTTAGGCAAATTTATTTAAGAAGCAATCAACAATTAGACACCAGCAAATACCTATCTACTGAGGGTCAAGGATGAAAAGCAAGCTTTGGCAAAGTTATTCCTTTCTCCTGATAATATTGTCTCCTCACAGAAATTTACTTCTTGAAAAGTACTTGTCGTAAGGTTTAGTGATAGGTGCAAAGTAGAGCAAAAAGATAAGATGAGCTAAATATTTCACAGACAATAAGCTAAGAGATAATTATGATATAAATCATTTAGTCTTTTCTCCCCCATTTGCTTTACCCAAGACACGGTAATATGACAAGTCATAATGATGTAATTTTGGGGGAAAAAATAACAGTTAATTAATATTGACAAAAAATATATTCAAAATAATCTAAAGTAAGCAACTGATGGTTTTTTTATCATGTATAAAAAATGTTTACACCAATTTAAGCGTTAATTCAGTAACCTTATTCATCTTTCTAAAAAACTAACTGCTTAAATCAACTATTTGCATACTCTATACAGTCACTTGGAATTAGATTCAAACTGAAGATTAACATTCTGATTGATCGAGTGAAGCTCATACTCAGATGATTGGAGGGGAATATCAGCTCAGATGATTGGAGGGGAATATCAGCTCAGATGATTGGAGGGGAATATCAGCTCAGATGATTGAAATGGAATATCAGCTCAGATGATTGGAGGGGAATATCAGCTCAGATGATTGGAGGGGAATATCAGCTCAGATGATTGGAAAAGAATATCAGCTCAGAAGGATACTCTAGGTGCTCTTATTCAGAAAACTCAAAAATATTAGATTGATCTTCTATCTTTGGCATATTTTATAACACAATTTTAAAATATTTAAATCCAATTAATAGTGAAAAGAACGAAAGCTATTAAATATTTATTATTTTCACTTCAAACTAGAACATTAAACCTAGAACAATTAGTACTAAAGAAACAAAGTTTAGTGTAACTAGAATGCGAAATAAAAGCTACTCATTTTGTTGACTCTAAAGCCAGATGTTTTCAACCTGCCCCAAATCCAAAATAGCTACAGATACTTGGTAAATAAAGAAAGTAACTAATGACAGTATTCACATGCTTGTGTGTTCCAGAGAGACAAACATACTGGACATCTATTACCTATTACCTATTTAAACAATTTTCATTATAAAAAGAAAGAAAATAAAGGGAGCCAAAATGAAATGAAACATAATACTGATAAAGCAAGTGGTAGATGATAAAAATTCCTTGAAATGTTATTAAATAAACTATAAATTTAACTTCTGTTTCAGGATTTTTATTATATTCGGGTTAATTTAATAACCCATATATATTAAGTAATTGCAAGTATATATTTATGCTATGATAAGTCAAAAAGATACAACTTAAGTTAATTGACAAGATTTGAAACAATGTATTTATTCCGATGGAATAAATTAATTGAATAAATCCATTAATGGAGTTTTAAAATAAACTACCGTGAATTAATGATTCCTAAGGTTAGAAAAAGTCTTTAATCAATTAAAACATTGAGAGTACAGATATTAATCTGCTGTCAGTTCTAAAACAACACTAACTGAGCACAAATGTGTAGATGCATCACAAGCACTTGGCCAAACACTCATTAATTTGAACTTGGTTGCACATGAGGGAATGTCATAGTTTGGTAAATATGTAGCAGCATCTTAAGATAATAAGAATTAGTTTAAGAATAAAGAATAAAAAAAATAGTTTAACGAATTATTTAATTCACTATACTTTAATATTACTGGTGACCTCAATTATCATTTTAATTTGTTACATTGTTAAATATTTTGTGCGCAATCTCTCTAGCCATAGGTCACGGCTGTGGTCAAGAATTCAACTAGTTATTGATTGCTGACATTTCCACCCACAATGCAGGTCTTCAAAAGGCCATCAATTGTTGTGATGGGTGAACATGTACAAGAATGGACAAGGAACTTATATATAAATTATAATTATAAAAAAACAAAGCAATTTTAATAACAATAAAAAAAATGATGACTAATATACCCATACTTTACACGAATCGGTTTTCAAAACTGTATTAATTAGAATTTAATGAAACATTATAAATGTTTCAGAAATTCCAAAAATTTCATTGAATATAATATAACAATAAATTTCAGGTTATTATAAATTAGTTAACTTAAAATGCTGAATATAGTACTATAGTAATCAATACCTGGATGGAGATTTCAAACCAAAATAATTTTTAAAAACATTAAATCAATAAATATACTTTAAGTGCAAGTAAACTTACCTCTATACCAGTCACACCAAGAGCAGCTCTCAAATTTGGAGTCAAGCGGAATGGCACTTTCTCAGGAACTCGAAGAGTTTTTCCTTTTTCAAAGCAGACGTTGTAGTCAATATGAACTACCTAAATATGAATAAAATGAAATGACCTACAAAAACTTTTGTTTATTATGGTTTATCTTGTTTAACCTATCACTACTCGGGAGGTAATACAATGTACTACACTCCTTGCATCATAAAATTTTATAATTACTTAGTATATATTGTTTACCTCTCCAGTCTTCAAGTTCACTAACACATTATCGAGATGCCTATCTCCAAGGCCGATAATGTAACCAATCATTGACATTACAGCCAAAGATGAAGAGTAAAGTTTAGTAATTTGCCACCAATCAGATGAATTGACACTGTGACACCAAAGCTCCCTATCAACAGAAAGAATAGATTTAGCAAAAAGAATAATTTATAAAATAAATACACCTAATAATATTTAATAACATTCAATTTATTTATACTTTAACAGCAACAAGACAATATATGAAGCAATTTAAATGTACTTGTTTCACTGAGATTTTCTTGAGTGAACAATTTAGGTTTTTTTTTATTATTAAGAGATCAGTTCATAAGGTGAATATGAATATGGTAGATCACATTCTAGATTACAAGGTAATATGGAGGATTAATAAAATATCTTTAGACGGTTAGGTGATTCTAAAAGATTCCATATTGAAGATTTAGTAGATAGTTTGTTCTTGTTCCATTAATTTAAAACAAGAGTGTTGGATAGTATTTGGTTTATGGGCAAATATTTAGCAGAACACCAAAAATATCTGCTCTGTTATCCAAGAAAGGTTCTAATTGTGTTGTATTTAAATCATTAGTACTATAAGTGTGAAGATATATAGTCTAGAAGATATGAAAATTGACAATAGGAGTATTCATGCAACTTATGCAAAGAGCTAAGTGTGTTATCATGCTAAACAGACAGAATGAATTTTGTTTTAACAATCTCTCAGTTTTAACCTGCTAAATATGTTAAAAGTTTAAAGTTTCTAGGTAAGTTAAACAACTTTTTTGAGTGCTTGATCGGTTCCAAAAAAAAAAAAAAAGTTAATATAAGTTGATTTTTCAGCATTTTATATTCCATACATATTTTACTTCCCACTTTTGAAAGAATTTTTTCATGTCCAATTGGGGAGCTTGTAACATGTTAAGTAGAAAACTGAATGACCCAGTTAAAAAAAATATTTTAATCAAAAACAATTTAAAGGCTATACTCTTCCTGGCGATCTATAGTAGATATATTGTACAATCAAAAGATAGAGACTCCAAACAGAATATTTTTATTTAATTGTAATACATTATATATAGTGGTTTTATTTTAATATTTGTTGCAAATAAAATGTAAATAAACTATTTTTTAAAATTATCTTTGCATAACCCATAATTTTTTTTAACCCATTTAATTGTATATTTATAATAGAATTAAAGTTAAATATTTTAGATCAACTATAGCTCACTTTGAAAGCAGGTAATTGGGAGTTGATTGCATCAATTCCAAAAGGCATTTCTTCAGAGCAGATAGGGGCCACTTGTTTCTCTGTAGGGGGTCAATACTCTGTATCCCAACCTCTTTCAGGATAGGTCCGAGTTTGGAATAGAACAGTTCTGATGGTCTCATAATACTCACAATTCCTTTAAGCATAACATATTAAAAAAATTAATTCATCACAAACTGAATAAAACATACATAAAACTAGATATCTTAAAAATATAACAAATTATTCAACAATCATCATCGATTGACAAATTAATGCTATAATCAACAATAAAATAAATAAACCTGTAGCACCACAGGAAGGGTCTTGGGTTCATTATAAGGGAATACTGTTTTTAAACCAAGGGTATAGTGCATCTAAGATGAGTTTGCCTGTAGGAGAAAGGAACTTGCGAACCTCCCACCCTAGCTCCTTTTCCCCTACACAGGATAACAAACCCTTCCAACCAGGAACAAACCAAGAGGCAGTCCAGAACTAGGTAACACCCAGCCAATTCAAGATTGGTACTTGGAACATTTATCCCCCCTATTCTTAGTCTCCTAAGTTACGAATACGTCTGGAGGTTCTTGTTTCTTTAGGTTATCCATTATCTTTGACTAGGACTGTTTCTTATTGATTCTTGTTTTACTTTGTAGACAAATATAGTGACGGCTCTCTTTTGATTTGCTACTTGTTGGTGGAAGAATGTTTGCCACTGCGCATCTCCCCCTCCCTTAACTCACAGGCAAACCCATCCTGGATGCACTATACCAGAAATAGGAACGTAAGATTAATACTGTAGTATTTCAATATTATTAACAATAATGTTTTAATATTATGGCATTTCAGTAATATTAATAATAATAATAATGTTTTAATACTATGACATTTCAATATTATTAATAACTGTTTGTTTGGGCAATGCTTCGCTATTGCTATATTTCACTATTTACTATATACATTGAATGAAAATAATTGAAAATTTGAGATAAATTTAGTAATAATTATTTTTATTTATTTTATTTTTATACCAGATCGGCCTGGTGGGCCTTACAGGGTTGATATAACTTATATTATATATATTTTTTAACAGTTGATTACGAGGGG
>NW_027111053.1:1055240-1067745 GCF_000696795.3 Halyomorpha halys | reverse complement strand
TTGAAAAGATTGTAGTTTTTTCCTTTTCGTGAAGGATGCCGCTCCCCAGACTTCACAGCCGTACATTAGTAATAATTAAACATTCACATATATATTATATTTTATATGTCTTGGCTAAGAATAGATGTATAAACAAAATGTCTATATTTACTTTGGAGTTTAATATTAATTACCTTTATAGCAATTTAATAATTATCAAGCTCAACAAATTTCAATGTTAAACTATTTTTTCCATAGAAAAATCATGAAGTACATGTACATAAAAATCATTAAGTAGATATTTTATTCATAACCAATTAACACACCTTGATCATTGGAAGTGGCTTCTCTATGTTGCCACTTTTTATAAAGAGTGAAGATAGGAGTAACATTTTCAACCCAGCTGATAAGACCAGAGCGAGGACCAAGTGGTATGACCGAGTAGTGCCTGGCCTTAAGGCGCTCTTCTCTCAGCATTGAGTTAGCTATAGACAATAGCTGCATAATCCTTTCATCCAAATGTAAATCCTCCAGCCCTTTAAATAGGTACGTATACCTACAAATCAACAGAGTTCAGGTCAGACATTTATTAGGAACATAGTACTTTATTTAATAGTAATTTATTTCTAGGAAATTGAAGAATTGATATGGAAAAAAAAATAGGTAACAAAAAAAAAGTTTTATCGGTGACAGTTATTAAAAAAAAAAATATGGATATTTTAAAAATCAAATGAAAAAATCACAACTTGCGAAGCTATCATCCTGCCGATTGACTTATCTTTTTTCACATCATTACCCTGATGTTACCTTATCCATGAATAAAAAAAAATTGATATTTTTGTTATTATTTTCCAGATCAGTGCCTTAACTTTTTTTATTTAAAAATATGTGATACATAATAAGGCAGTATACAGTAAACTAAACATTTTTCATAACTGGTCTTCATTAAATATATCATAATCAGAACGAGTAATTAATTAGACTGAATTATAATAGTAACCATACATTTCAGTCACTAATAGTACACAACAACTTATCATATTACTTACTGTTTTCCATCAGAACCATTAAAGACTAACTTCTTGGGTTTTGTTTTTGTTGGTAGGACAGCAACATTATTTTCTATTGTTTGTATGGTTACAGGAACCCTGAGCCCCGGCATTGCGATCACCGACTGCTTAAGAGCAGCCAAAGGTGGTGAAATATCAGTCATTGATAATGGTGGAGCTGATCTGGAAGACACCGCAAGACTACTTTGTTGAAGCTTAGTCTGAAGGGACTTGAGGGCATTCCAAGATTCTGATGGTAATCGGGGATTCGAAGGTTCACGCAATCTTTTTAAAACCTCTTCGATCTCTTTACCTAAAATAATCAAAATATTACAAAAATAAATCTCATGACATGTTTATAAAGATAATGTGTAATGCTCAAGTTATAGATACTAACCAAATTTTTCCTGGAACTTTCGTTCATGAGGTGTCTCAGGTGTTACTGATGTTATTGCATGTAGCTGCTCCAGAACAAACAGTAACTAAAAACCAAATTCAAATTATTTCAGTAATAACAACAATCTTGAAATATCAACTGATCATTTATTTATTTTTATTTTCAATCTATTTAAATTTTAAAAAATATATATATGAAGAAGGTCAGGGTTGTGGTTAAAAAAAGAATAAATAGTTATAAACTATTTGTTCTCTTTTTGACCGCAACCCTGACCATCTTCATATATTTAAATTTTAACGGTCAACTATATATACATATATATATATATATTTAAAAAATAGATATGAATTTTCATCAGAAATTTCTTCATAAGTTCAGAATTGAGATATATAGTTGTCAGTGTGAGAACTTAAATTTCAATTTTTTATTTTATTTCAGTTATAAGCAAAAACACTCAACTAGCTAAACCAATTCATCAAATAACCAAAAGATGACAACAATTATGACCATTGATATAATCATTACAATAATAGAACTCAACAATATGTACTTCTATATGAAATTTATTTCAGGTGAAGGAAAATTCATTCAATTTAATAGGAAAAATTCACAAAATATGTTCGGTTAACATAAAATATTATTAAATACAAATTAATATTTTTTAATTAAATTTACTTATGTAAAAGAAAAGGAAACTGAACTGTATGTGACACACTGAAATTTAATTAAATGTACTTTGAATGACTATCTACGAGAAACAATATACATAGTATGAATCAATCTTAACCATCCTCTGATGGCCAGTAAAATTTTTAAAACATTAACTCACAGGTTTGAGTATGAGCCGATGCTTCTCAGCAACAAGGTGATCCCTAACTCCTTGCGGAAGGTGGCTGTTAGAGTCTGTCAGCTTCACCTCAGCCTGAAGCTGCATGAATCTCCTCGAGATATCTGCCTGATGTTGATTGAGGGCACCCAACCACAGTTCATCCCACAGCAGGGTGATCCTCCGAAGCTCACTCACTAGCATCTTCACTTGAGCAATTTGTTCTCCATACTAAGAAACATTTTTAGCCATTTTTAAAATTCATGAACACAGCTATTGTGAAACTATTAAGGAGGAAAAAATATTGCATAGCCTCTTTACCACATTAAAGTAAATATGCAATGACTTATATACTACATATTGAATAGCAGATAAACTTTAATAGATATATCCAATAAAACCCATTAAGTCATGAATTATTAGTGCAGTATTCGCTCAACTATATTCGATGAATATGAACAAATAATTTGTCACTTCCATAAAGTTTTATAGAAGCTAACTAGAGATGAAGTGGGTAGTTTTTTTGCCACTCTTTGTCCCATCACAGTGAAGACTCAATCGGCTAAGCCTTTAAACTGCCAGTAGTTGGCAATGTCAACCATCCCTAATTGCCTAGTATTCATGTTATGAAATTAATATCATACATATTCATCACATAAATTTTATCGATAATAAGTTCCATTTAAGAACAGTGCAGCAATTAAAATAATTGGTCTAAGAAATCTTTCTTTTATAAACACAAACTGTGAAACAACCGGTATAGGATTTCAAATCCAACATCAGTGAATGATAAGATACATTGTACAGCAAGAGTTGCCATTGGTCAAATTACTCAGACACGCTTTATTTCATGCAGCTTAATTTAGTATTGCGTCTCATCTAGTATAGCAGAAGAATTTCTTGATTCCTACTTAAGTTCATTTTGTCATTTGCATTATTATGTTTAAAAAATTATAGTATGTATCTAATTTATGGTTTTGAACATAGATTTCTTTTCAATTATATTTTCTTATTTAAATATATGATGATATGAATTCATTTTTTTTTTTTTTTTATGTGCATTTAATGGCAAATAACAAGTATTATTTCACCTTTCTCCATTTTGTTTATATTTATTTTTGATAATTGATAAATATTTCTTTATATTTTTAAGCAATAGTTCTTTGTTTGTTGTAATAGTCAAATAGTTTTTATTTTTTGTACAACTTATTGTTATCTTGTCCTAGAATAATTTTTTTTTAATATTTCATTCTACTTAATATATATGTTATAACTCAGATTCATGACTAAAGGCATTTTATAAAAACGAATAAAAGTAATTAAAACTGTAATAACTATAGTTGACTGAGTTACAGCAAATATTTAGTAATGATGATAAGAGAGAGAAAAGTTACCTTCTTCGACAGAGTATCAAGGATTCCAAGGAAACTGTTTTCTAAGCAAGCAGCCCTTTCATTTGAATTTTTCAAATCATCATCATTTGTTTCATCATCTTCATCATTTTCATCTTCTTCCTCTTCTTCATCATCTCCATCATCACATTCATGATCGAATTTCTTACTGACCCGAAATAATTCTGTAAATTGCAATTAAAATATCAAACAAGAATCAAGTACCAAAATTATTTTCCATAAAAAAATAAACCCAGAGTTAAAATAACTGAAACACGAAACTATTGACAATATCCTTTAAATTAAAATTAATATTTCTATAAAATTATACAGGTGAACATATTCTTAGAAATAGATTTTCAACAACATATACAAAGACCGATTTATAACACAGGGGGGAGTGGGTTAAATACTTGACAGTGATTTTAAATCAAAATTCACTTTTAATGCAACATGATTATATTATATAAAGGAGCTATGGAGCAACTCTTAGATTGCCTTATAGAAGAAGAGTTTCAAACTAGTGCCATCACAGTGTCATTATACTAATGGCACCCTGCTATAGGGGTTGCCTAGATAGGAGTTCTTACAATGTATTCAAAGAAAGGATTATTCCTTAAAAAATTAATTTTTAGCAACATTAACTTAATAAATTTACAATAAATAAGTATTTGTAGAAAATATTAAAAACTCACTTGTAGTAGGCATATCCTTGATGGTCGAGGCTCCAGTATGAGAACCTACTACAGCTGGGAAAATGATGAGATGAGGCGAATCTAAACCAATTCTGGACAGCAGCTCAGAGACTCTCTTACGAACATATGGCTCTGGATGGTTAAGCCTCGAGAAAAGCTGAGGAACAATAGCAGTCCATGGTGAGTTCGGAGAACCACTGAGGCCAGCCTCAACGACGCCCTGGACCTCAGCAGCATGCTTCACTATAAGCCTCAATAGTCGTAGGGTAGCTGTCACGATCTTATTATTTTCCTGAAAATAGCAAACATTTCATTTCATTTAATTGCTTCAAACTTCAAAATAAAAAAATGATAGAGAATTTAAAGCTATGGTTTCATTAAGTGGTATTAGTTACACAGTTAATATTTCTTTTGGGTTGGTAATATTAATAAGAGTTAAAATAATCTTTTAATTGCACATTTCAGACAAAGCCTTACACATTAGTTTTATAGTTGATATATATTTGAAAATTTGCTAAGAGCTAATAAAGTATATTTGTGTTTTTGTTATATTTTGCTACATTTTTCTTCCTAATAAAATTTTAAAAAATCTCATTAAAACATGATGAACTGTAAAATAATCAGCTAAATAATTAAACAAATAATTTTACTATTTATTATATGTTTGTTCACTTTCTCTAAATTTCTTTAACAGGTTTGAACATGTTTGATTATTGCATTATTTTACAACCTGTTGTTTTTCACAATCTGATCATTAAAAGCAAATATTATATAATATGAGCCACACCATTTTTATCTGTCAGACTGTCAAAAAAGAAATATCATAAAAGGATTATGCTCAATCTTATCAATCATATAGAGAAAAAAGTTTTTGTGGACATTGATTAGTACTATCCTTCACTCAAGGAAAGCAGTTAATACATAAAAAACCAAACAGGTGATATATTTATAACAAAAATAATTTAATATTTCACTTTTATAATAAATATTTTTTATAAGATTGAGATTGATTTCCCTACCTCATGGTATTCTGAAATTTCAATATACTTGAAGTATGCATATGCAGATAATCGGAAATGGTTATACACTTGTAAATGCACCTTCCTCCAGACTGCTAACAACTTTTCAATTTGTTCTTCGTTTAAAGCACCAAGCTCTTTCAATTGCTTTTCAACTACCTCTCCAGACATAGCATCACCCTAGTAACATATATTTGAGAATTAAATTATATAATAATAATAATAATCTACACGATTATTAATTTAATTTAATTAAAATAAGAAAATAAACTCCATTGATTACCTCAATATCTTCAGAATCTTTTCGTACATTGCTTGTAGTTAAAATAGAAAAAACTTTGGCATGATCAATTCCAGAAGGAAGGTTGGCCTAAAACAAAAACAGAATTAATAATAATACATCAATGTAAGTAATATTGATCTAACAATACCAACTAAAAAGTAAGAAGATATCTCAAATAGATAAAACAAGAAACTTTATTATACCTAGCACAAATATTTTTAATAAGTAATATTTTAAATTCAAACTGAAATTAGAAGGTATAAGTATTAAAATGATTTGTACAAACTAACTCGGACAGCAGTGATGTCCTCAGGAGGAAGCCCTTCGTGTATTCTACTGAGACAGTTAAGAGCACAAGTATATGACCAGCTTGCCAATCGCTCCCATGACTTGCACATCGAAGGATATGTAAGAATAGACAATCTCAATAGCCGTCCAACTAACGAATCCTCAACTGAAATAGCTCCATTTGGAATGATAGGACAACCTAAAATCAAACAAATAAAGAAATCTTTTTAATTTTTAACAATAAATTGAATGTTAACTTATGCTATACAGCATTATTATCTTCTTTTTTTTTTACTCTTTCATATTTGTTAATATTGAAGAGGGAATAAAACAATCTAATGAATGCCAAATTTCAAATTCCTGAAGTAAAAATGATGACCCCATGTGCTATCAACATTAGCTAATATATTTCTAAATAATCATCAGTTGGCTCTTCAGTTATCTTTGGGCCAATTTTTGTCAAAAATAGCAGGGTAACACTACAGAGCAGATGACTATAAATATTAAATATCATTTAGCTGATACACTCCTATAAAATCATAAGCATGGTATTAAGAAAAATATGTACAGAGACTCCTTAAATTTAAAAAAAAAAAATGTTTCAACTGAAAATTATGATATAAGAGTTAATAATTGATATTTTAAAAATTTAAGAAATAGGAAACCGGTATGTTTCAATTTTAATGAAAGTGTTAAACATATTGATATACGCAAAAATTAAGAAATAGATTGTAGAGATAGTTTAACTTTATAATAATAAAACAATACTATATGTAAACTATTAACTTTAAGATTATTAAAAAATAATCATTACAAGATAGATCAGCAATAAATGATGGTATTTCACGAGCAGCCTCCAACTCCAGCAGCTCTTGAAGGTAAGAATTTATGAAGGTTGATGAAGGCACCTCACAAATCCAAGAAGACAATTTTCTAAGCATACTCGCACTGATATATCGGTAGTCTACAGAATTTTTTCCAGACAGTCCAAGAGCAGTAAAGGAACAAAGTTCTATACCCTTTCCTTTAGTTCCAGTACTGAAATAAAAAACAACATTTCATTCAATTAATGAGATAATATATAATAATATAATAGGTAATTTTATAAAATTACCTTTATATATAAATGATTGATCATAAGTGAATATGAAAGAGATGGTTAGAGGTAGGGTCAAGAAGAAACAAAAAATAGTTGAAAATTATAGACACATAGTTGTATTCAACTATTTTTATTAAGATATTTCATTCAAAGACAATCCATGAATTCAATTTTAAATCATTAATGTTACAAGATAATAAAATTATCCAGGTAATAAAGTATGTCTGAACTACACAAAATTAAAAAACTGAATTAAAATTAAATCATCAACACAAAACTAATACCTAATTAAAAGATTTGTCAACTCTCTCAAAGCATTTGTGTTTTCTATGGTCCATTGTTTCTCAGCATTTCCCCAAGTTTCCATGTAATTATTTGTGAGGTCAATGAGAGTCTTACTGCATTTCTTATCTCTGAGGCCGAGGAGATGAAGGTGTTCCTTTAAAGTTTTATCTGCAAATTTATAATTACCTTCTTTGCGAGCAACCTTGGCCACCTATATGAAAGTTAACAGGGTTTTAAATATTGAAACATATTAATTTATATTACAATAATTCAACATAAAGCTCAAAACAACTACTAGTAACATTATTGTTGAATGATTCAAGAAACGGAATAAAGGAATCAATAGCATTTCACTAGAAACTAAATTATAAACCATTATGGTACATTGAAAACAATTGTACTGGTATAAACAATAGCATAGAAATGAGATTATAAAGTTATACTGCATTGTAGTTGAATATGAAAGATTTAAAAGTGTTCTCATATAAATTAAAACAAATTTAGAACACAGAATTATATTTGAACATTATTTTTCTGTATTGCCAATATTTGTTGATTAATTTATCTTTCAACATAAGAATGTATACACAAAAAGTAAATGACAAAAAAATTCCAGAATGTTTACCATTTTCCAGACCAATAAATCCTCTAGCTAATAGAAAATTTACCCTTGATTAACTATAAGATGATATTTCAGTAATTTAAAAAAAAACTAGTAAATGAAATTAGTAGGTTTAACAAACAATGGATAGCGAATATTGAAATAAAAGTAAAAGCTAAGAATTAACCTCAAGAGTAAATAGCTGCATACTCTGGCTTTTGCTTATTTTATTCTGAATTGTGTCAAGAGTAAGACACCACCACAGAGCTTGCTCCATGACTGGTGACTTGATATTACTTTTCCATATCTTGTATTCACATCCATAAATCTGAAAAAGAGATACTGAGATCAAGACAAGTTCATGTGATTACGGTATATAGGAAACAAATCATTCCACTTACAGGTGAATCGATAAAATTCTGTTTGAATTCTAATGAGTGAGCAATATACTTCATGAGAGTGGCTTTGTGCAAAACCTCTGAAGGAGCATCTCTAACGCAATCTTCCATTATTGTTTCAGCAATCGTTTTGTACTTTTTAATAGTATCTAAACAGCATGAACTGAAAACAAAAAAATCTTTTTTAATCAACATATCTTTAAATGGTTAACTCTAGTTGCTCTTTTCTAAAGTGAACCTAAAATTAGTTTTTTGAAAGTATAGATAAATATAGATTTTTGTAGAAAAGCATCCAAGGAACCCAACATTGTAGCTATTTTTTATACATATGGAAGTAATAAAATAAGTGATTTGATAATACATTTATTTTCAAAATTTAAAATGAATTTTATTCTAAAATGTTCTAAGAATAAAAATTATAAATTTCATTACAATTTATGCCTCAAACCATAGTGAAGATAAGACCTTACTTTTTTTCAGAAAGCAGTCCTAATTTTCATACCTAACCCCAAGCAGTCCATATTTACTACTATATATATTTTTTTCCCCTAAAAAATATAAATTGATTATTTCTTCTTTTAAGTAGCACGAGTTTTCTGTGGTTGAAAAAATGATAGAACCTGATCAAAATGTTTCATAAGCCATTTGTGGTCGATACTGTATTTGTATAATTGTAATAGGTCAGTGCTGGCAGGGACATGACCAGTACAACTTTCCGTTCCAAAATGCACTCTACTCTACTCTACTCTTCCCCCCAAATGCAGCCAACAGTTGTGCCCATATTGGAAAAGGTCTAATAACTTTTTCCCAAAACATACACCATTTTTCTTTACAAAACAGACTACAATCAAATTTGTTACTACCAAAAGTAGTCCTGTTTAAAATCTACATGCTGTTTAAATAACATTAAATTAACCTAGGATTTCAGATATAATACTTTAGACCATATATGGACAACCCCTGGCATGTGGGCCGTATCTGGCCCATGAGACATTTTGAAAAACCCAATTAAAAAAAAATATTACCCAACTTACTCATACTCACAGAATCAAGTTCAAATCGAATCTAGCGAGCAAATCGAGTGGCGGCAATCATCAAAGAGACGACAAAACAAAAGATTATTAAGATTATTGCTTCTCAATTGTTCTACACTAGACGATTCTAGATCATTCCTTCAGTTTGCTTATGTAAGCGAGTGGATGACCCGCTATTTGAGTTCTGACCGGTATTTGACAGTTCTATTTGAGCTACCGAGGTGATAACTTCGACAAGCGATATCCTAGCGAACTGCTAGTGCTGTAATTTTGCTTTGTGACTTTGTGTGAATCTTGAGTGCTTATTAATTATATTTTGTTACTAAGTTTATTGAATGAAAAGTAAACGAAAATGATGTCTGGTGGAAAGAAATGAAAAGTAGATGCAGAGGGTCACCAATTTCAAGAAAAATGGACTGAAGAATTCTTTTTTATCTTGCACAATTGCCTATTTGTTTGCTGTGTAATGAATCCGTTTCAGTGATGAAAGAATTCAATATAAAGTGGCATTACTCAACTAAGTATCCTATGCTGCACTCACTGACAGGACAAATAAGAAAAGACAAAATCTAGAAGCTTACCGCAGCAGCAAATGTATAAACAAAGAACACAACATAATAATGTTGTGAAAACTAGTTTTATAGTTAGTTCAAAATTGGCAAAGTCATTAAAACCATTTGCCAAAGGAGAATTTATCAAGGAATGTATGTTAGAAGTTTGCAGTGTTTTGTGTCCTGAAAAGAAAAATGAATTTGGAAAAATTAGTTTGTTAAGACGAACTGTTGTCCAACGTATAGAAATGATGGCTAATGATATAAAAACAACATTGACTGACTGTATGGCTGGTTTTGAATCATTTTCTATAGCATTAGACGAGAGCACCAATTTGTCCGAACAACTGGCTATATTTATTCGAGGTGTTGATAAAGAGTTCACTGTTACTTAGGAATTGCTTGCTTTACAGCCGCTAAAAGGAACCACTACAGGAGAGGACATCTTTAATGAAGTTCAAAAAGTATTCACAAGTTTTGGCTTGCCATGGTCAAAATTAGTTGGGGTATGCACAGATGGTCGGCTTACCTAAAGGTTTCATCGGAATTTAGAATGTAAAAGAGACTGAATTAAATGTGAAAAAAGATGATTTGATAGTCCTTCATTGCATTATCCACCAACAGAACTTGTGTTATAAGTCCATTCGACTCCAGAATGTAATGAATGTATTAGTAAAAACAAGTATCAATTTTATTCAATCCCAAGGGCTCAACCATCAGTTCAAGGCGTTTTTGGACGAAATATCAGCTGAATATGACAACGTAACATTGTGAAGTCAGATAGCTATGCAAAAGGAAAATTCTGAAATGGTTGAACGAGCTTAGAAATGAGATAGCAGATTTTATCCAAATAAAAGATAAACCACTTTCTGAATTGAGTACACAAAATGGATATGTGATTTACCATTTCTGGTGGACCTTACAGGCTGATTTATGATTTGATACTTCAAAAACAAGGACAGTTAATAAATGATTTGTACAGCCGTTTTGAAAGTGTTTCAGAACAAAATCCCCTTGTGGGAGGCACAGACGTTACCAGATGCTGTCTGGTAACAGTTACCATTTCACCATGCTCTCTGCTCATGAAAATATTGCTTATGCTGAAGAATTCAAGTTACTATCAGAGCAATTTGCGAACAGATTTAGCAATTTCAAAAACATGGAAGACAATGTACAAAATGCTCCTATACACTTGCAAATGGAGTTAATCAAGATACAAGAAATCTCACTCCTAAAATCTAAATTTGAAGACATGAAGTTGTGTGATTTCTACAAAAAATACATCGAAGAAGATCATTTTCTGCAGCTTAGAAAATTTGCAAGATTGATTTGTGTGTAGTACTCATAAATGCGAACAGTTCTTTTCAATAATGAAAGTTAATAAATCAAAACATCGTTCAAGGTTGACTGACGATAATTTGGAAAATTCTTTACATCTTTGTATCAATGGAATTAATCCAAACATCGATGGATTAGTTTCCCAAATTCAAGCTCAGGTGTCTCATTGATTTCGGTGTTGCTATTTAACTTTCGCAGTTTGTAATAATTCCAAATTTCACGATTTAATTATAATGTTGAACCTATTTTTTTCATTTTATTTTGTTATTTTAATAAATTGTATTATAACAACAATGTTTTATTATTTCATGTATGATATCTATCGTTAAAAATGATAAATACTAATTTTAAATGTGGCCCGCAAACGCAAAAATATATACATATTAAAGTTCTAAATTGTAATTTACAATTTCATTGCAAAAGTAGTTTATAGTTTTTAACTACACGGACTAAGAGCAATTTAAATTTTTTCTGCATTTGTCATAATCTAATGATTGATTTAACCTAATTGCAAATTTAAATTATTTCTCAATGTCAAGTTCAACTTGGGGAAAGCTTTAAACAAAAAAATGGAAACAATATAATTTTTCAGAAAGAACTTAGGAGGAGAGGTTAACAGAAAGGTCTAGATGATCTAGATAAATTTTGTCATTAAGAATTAAAATTGAAAGAATATATTTTGTTAAGTAAACTAACAAAAAAAGAAGCATTCTACATACTTACTCTAATGCACTTGGTTCTATATCAGTCATGGTAATGCCAATGTTCATTAACGAGAAATTCATTTCATTTAAAATATTACAGTAGTCCCAACTCGGTCGACTATCAATCAAACCTTTGTTAGGACACTTCCAATTGAGGAGTTCTTTTGCAGCAGTAAATTCACCTTCATCAAACAGGTGGATAGCTTTCACATTCTGAGGCTGTATATACTTCTAAAAAACCAAAAATAGGTTTAACAAAAATAAAAAATTTAAATTGGTAATTATGTATTTTTTAAAATTAATATAATAAAACTATAATCTTTTTAAAAACATTGATTTCAATTTATCTTTTGTTAAGAATCTAAATATAACCATTTAACATTTTTTTTTCTACAGTACGACTGATTGTTAATCATTGTAATTCTATTTTTAAATAGTATCAAACTTAATTATTTTGACTGCCGTCAAAATAGCCCTGAAGAAGCCCTGCAACGTGGGGCGAAACGTTGGCTCATTAAATTAGTATATTTCTACTATTTGAGTTTTTCTTGACCGCACCCGGACCATA
>NW_027111053.1:976575-1055190 GCF_000696795.3 Halyomorpha halys | reverse complement strand
TATATATATGTGTGTGTGTGTGTGTGTGTATTTTTTTTTCTAAATTTTTAACCAATATCTGAGCATCCAATTTTAATTGATGATTCAGTGTTTTACATTAATAAATGAAATAATGATTATATTAACAAAGAAGCAGCATATAAATAATAATCTAAAATTATCTCAATTAACTAATACAAGTATTTATGATTAACAATCTTCACATAAAAGAATTTAAATTTTCTACAAATATAAAAAAAAATTTGAAACAGGTACCAACATATCTTTGAGAAGAACTACCATTTTCATTTCCCAAGAAGGAAGGCTCTTTTTCTTTCCATTCGGCCAATTCCTCCCAGCTATTTAAAGCAAGATAACATTCACTTATCTGAAAAAGAAAAAAAAAATGCAAATTATTAAACAATTATTTATCCTATAATAATTTATAAATGTGACGTTTGTGGAGGATAACAAAGTTAAGCGACTCCGAACTTGGTCAATACTTGGATGGATGACCCGAGTAGATGTTTACTCATACCAGAAGACATGCTTTGCCCAATCCTCTCCCCCCCTGGGTTTATGAGGCTCATCAGCATAGTGACAAAAGAAAAAAAATTATAAATGTTCATATACATGTACATATCTGAAATAGTTTTGATTATGAAAAAGAAAATTATTTTAACCTTAGTTTATTTACTATAGTTAGGTAAAATGATGGCAAACCATTTATATTTACCTTATATCTTGACTGTATAAATTGACCTTATAAACTGACCACCATTTCGAAACAAAATGGCAGATGGTCAAGTTCCAACAATCATTGTGTTGATCTATCTTTAGCTCAGAGGAAGGAGTATAATGAAGGGAGTAAGCTGGGAGGAAAATTGACGCCAAAAAGGGGAAGGCCTTTTGATGAGCCCAGTGGAATGACAGAGGAGAAAGGGAAGAGTACAAAGCCAACTACTGTTCAGTTTCAGTTTAGACTACAATGGCGGACATTCCAATTAATTTCAACGTAAACTTAGCCTCAGTGGACGTGGGCTGTTTGGTTCCACTTTTGTTTTGAAGGAGAGTGGAGTTATGCCACCCTCCTGATCATTGGTGACCAGACTGAAGAAAATCAGCCCAGTAATCTCAGGGCTAAGCCATGGATGGTGAACAGACATATTTTTTAATTTAATATTTGGATTCTGCATATCTTGAAGCATGAGACCTCAAATTTTGAGGTGGGATTACAAATTTTATTCTTGATCAATTACAAAAGTTCAAAAACAAAAATAACAATAATGATTTTGAAATATTTAATACATTTCCTAATCCAAAAGCCATAGACAGTGAATGGAGAGATTTTTATTTTATTTTATAGATTATAGGTATTTTGAAATGTAAAACCACAAATTTTGAGATATTTATTCTTTTTCTTGATTGATAACTAAATTCTATTATAAAAAATATTAAACCAAGGATTTCTATTTTCAGGTTTTAATATAATGATTTCAAAATATTTCATATTTTCCTAACCTAAAAAGCAACAGACAGAAGGCTATTTTACTTGATTTATTTATTATTATTATTATTTTTTATTCTACAGATTTTAAAATGTAAAACCTTAAATTTCGAGGAGTTCAAATTTTTTTCCTAATCCATTACAAAGGTTCATTAATAAAATAAGGACTTTTAAAGGCTTTGATATACCAAATGATTACAAAACAGCATATATTTTTTTAACCTGATGAAGAGGTTAGGGATTCATTTTTATCATTTATTGATTTTATTTATTATTATACAATTTTTTATTCTATTTATTTTGAAATGTAAAGCCTTAAATTTTGAACAAGGATTAACCTTTTTTTATCCGATTTAATTAATTCTTGAATTAACCAAAAAGTAACTAAACAAAGACAAATGAGAAAAGCACAAATAAATTTTAATAAAGAATATCTGTCATAACTATATTGAGATATCCAATTTCACAAGAAACTACATACAATACAACAATATTTTGAAGATTGTTTTAAAATATTTTCCTATGCTAAAAATATCTAACATGCTATGAATAACTGAGATAAATAATGATCAGAGAAAATAATATGATAAGTTAACACCATGCAAAACAAATATCTACCAACCTGATCAGCAAGAAAGGCCCTCATACTGTGAAGAGTAGTCTTTGGCCTTTTATCAGTCTCTCCATTCTGTTTTTCCTCAACCGAGACAGTGAAATTTTCTTTTAATTGAAGTTTATATCCAGCAATAGCAGCTTCATACCTGCCAAAATAATTAATTCTTACAAGGAAACCTCTAATCTAGATTGAAATTATGGAATTTCCATTACTTTACATATAAAAATATAATTATATATAATATAAAGAATATATAGAAACCTCTAACCTAGAATGAAATTCATGGAATTTAAAAAAAGCTTTAATCTTTACCTTTCGGGAAGTGGTTTTGACTGTTAAAGGAAACTATTGCAATCGGGTCAATGTTACGAAATGCAATTTTTAACAATTGCAGGGTAAGAGGGGATAGTAAAAAGGAAGTTTATCAAGCGGTAACCAACCTATGCTAATCTAATGAGTGGGTCAGGTTTTAATTCCGTGGGACCATCACAAAATAAAAGCCAACCCTCCCAGACTGGATTTGAACTGGTGCCAGTGAAGTTCCAAGGATGCTAAGACCGACACCTCAACTTTCTCAGTTACAAATGGCCATCCGATGTGCCTCTGATCGACATTCTGATACATACACCTTATAATAAATATTTACATTGAAAATTCATATTCAAAACTTTTTTACGATCCTATTACTTTCTCTTAATACATATGTCATACAAAGGTAAGTGAAAGATGATTCATCTAAATTGGACCAGTATTAGCAAAGGTACAGAGTACTAGATTGACAACATATATCACACACTGTATCCAAGCTTTTAAAAGTATTTTGCTTTTCCATTCATCCCATATAATCCCTTTCGCTTTTTATTAGTTTTTCAAATAATTCTAAAGCAAAAATCATTGAAGATTCCAAACACTCATTTAAATGATAATTAAATTGTATAAGCTCAAGTAAAAAATAAATTCTAATCAAATCAATATCGCTGAAGATAAAGTAAACAATGTTGGACCTACTGGACTAAGCACTGAAAGTGGTAAGGAAAGTTTTAAGGGTTGCCAAACCAAATATTTTATTGTTGTTTTAGTTATTTATTTTATTTTATACTTTTATTTTACAACTTTAACTTAAATACAATCTTATAAACTATTTTTTTATTTTACTAGATTCTTTAAAAATTCCACGGTTTCTGTGGCATTCTCTCTGAGAACCAGTGCTCTAGTTGATATAGTGAAGAGGAAGATTCTGTTAAGTAATTAAGAATGCTAAATAAAAATGATAGAGACTAACCTCCTTCCAGCTTGATCCATCAAAGGAATCAGAACTTCATTCTTCACATTTGCTTTTTCCTTTGCCCAGACATATAGGCCTTCAACAGCTTCCTTTTCTCCCATATTAGCCAATGCCCGACCAACATTAATCAATGTAGATTCGAATTCCACAGTCTGTACAATTTAAAAATTATAAACAAAAATAATAAACAAAATTATAGTAGATATTTATAACAATTATAAAATTATATCATTCCCACTAACTAACCTGCACAGATCCATTGTCTAGTAGGGTTTGGAGGAAAGCATAGCCATGTCTCACAGCAGCTGATGCCAAACCACAATGAATGCAAACCACCATTAGAGCAAATCTTATCCTTGACATCCATTCACAACATGAATTACGATTTGTAGAGAAAAATGTTGATACAGGCTGAAACAATATATATATATTACGATAAATTGTTCAAGAAATTCTCTCTAATTATAATAAACAAAGCACTACTAATGAACCACTTTATTATCTATTTGTATATTTGGAGTTTAACCTTCTCATGCTCTCCAACTTGGACAGGAAAGACAGGTCATCCTAGGGATTTTTGCGCTAATCTAGTTAGAGTAAGAAAGTATAGACTTATTCTATGAGTCCACCAAGAAACAAAGGAAGGATTTAAAACAGACTCAAAAATGCTATGTTGATGCCTTTACACACCTGCCTCCACTGACAAGCCACTTTATTTTTTTATGAGATAAAAAATAAAATTTAAAAAGTGCTGATTTTTTTTTTCTGGTAGAAAAATTAGTTGTTTTTTAAAATAGAATTCTCAATTATTATTTTAAGCATGGCTTCTAACCTAATAAAGTAAAACTTTACAGTAACTAATCACACAATTAAGGAATAAGATCATTATAAATTAAAGATTTACTAACCTTTGTGCTTGGAGGAAATGCAATAGCTGTGCCTTCAGCTGCATTGTACATAGATTTCTCCAGCTGCTCAATGAACTGAATTAGGAGCCTGGCTCTTGCCCCGCTAACAGGACTCTTACTGCATATGGTACGAGATATTGATTCTTTTCCAAGATCTCTTATCATATCTGTTAAATTCATACATTTTAAATTTGTAAAAAAAAAAAAAAAATTATAGTCACTTATTCAGAAGTTATTGTAGTTTCATATAAATATCAGATGTAAATGAAACACCAAATCCTTGAATGTAATTGAAAACTGAGTCCAAACATTCAAAAAACATATGTTTATACATATTTCAGTTTATTATTAGCCTGAATAATTGACTGATTATACACATATCATGATGATTGATTTAACAGGAAAGGTAACATGGACGTCATCAACCAAGTAAATAGGTTTCAAGCTGCAATAGTCGACCATTCACAACCCACCCCTTTAAGTCGATTGGGAAGTGACTGACCCTCTGGTATAATAATCGACTAAATCAGTATAATTATTACTAACACAACACAATGATTAGGGAGTGACTGACCCTCTGGTACAATAATCAAATAAATCAGTATAATTATTACAGACACAACACAACAACAAACCTTCAATGCTATACATCAGATAATAATAATAATACAGGCTTAGCAAACCCAAAGGTTTGATGCTGATACCACCAATTGTTTTCTACATTCATTTGTCTGGTGATACCCCTTCAAACTCAGGTCTACAAAATCAGTCTTAAAACAATCTTCCCACTATGTTTCAGTCTACCGCTTGGACTTAACCCATTGGTTCAGTATTTATTAACATTTTAGGGATCCCTTCATTACTAAATCCTACAACCTTACACGCCCACATTATTCGCCGCAATGCTATAACATGAACTACATTTACTGGGTGCAGTTTTCACAAATCAGTGTTGTGTAGTCTTCTAAATTCTTTGCTTTACTCATACTTTTTGGGACCAAATATTTTACATAACACTTGATTTTCCAAAACCTTAAGTTGCTGCTCTTTCCTTACTATAAGAGGCCATGTTTCACATCCTTAAGGAACAGTGGGAAGAATAACAATGTTTTAAATTATAATTTTAAGTTTCTGGATAGAATGAACAAGCTAAAACAATTTCAAAATTGAAAAATAACAAGGATTTCCTCCCTTTAACTTCACTCTTATTTCCTCATCAATTGTTTTTACGAGTTACCATAGAACCTAAATACTTAAACCCCTCTACCTGTTTAACTGTATTTCCTCCTATACCACTGAAATTACTCCTATTTCTATTACTAACAATATAAACATCCTTACGCCACGCTAAGGAGCAATACTTTCACAATATCCTATCCCAAGCATCTCATCCTAAATCCAAATGGAAAATCCTTAAGAACCTCTCCGTTAAAAGTTTTAAATCCTGTCCAAATTACCCAGTTGATCCCGATGAGCTTAATGCTTTATTTGCTGCTCCTCCTCCTTCAACAGTCTTATGCGAATTATCGTCTCTTCACATCCCTGAAATCCCATTTGATCCCAATAACTTTTATTTCTTAAATGTTTCCCCAGATGACTTAATCTCAGCAGTCCTCAAGTCCAGAACTAACCATTACAGCTCAGACAATATTCCTGTAAAGATCATCAAACTTTGTCTCCCTACCCACGCATATATTGATTAAGATTATAAACAGTAGCTAAGCCAATATCCCAATGTAATTTCATTTTACTTACTGGAAACTTGTAAATGCTTGCCAGATAAAAATCCTAATGAACCATGTATTTATTCTTAGGGGACATAAGTCCCAGAATAAAATTATTTTTTCATTTCATTTCATTTTCCAATTTGTTTTATCCTAATTGGAGTTTATCAATGTAGATGTATTTATTTTTATTGTCTTCACCCAATAATACCAAATCATTAGCATACCCAAGCAAAGGTATTTTACCACCTTAAGTTAACCCCTTTTCTAATGATGTATTCTTTGGCTAAATTAAATAAGATAGGTGATAGAGAATCGCCTTGTTTTAGACCCGTCTGAATCTCAAACTTCTTAGAATGATTACTAATTCAAAACTTTATTGAAGGATTAGGTCATGTATATCCATACTAGATTTACTAACTTCCCAATATCAGATAAGGCAACAAAATTATGAGAGACACAATATGAAGTCTAAAGTAGTTTCTAGTATAACAGTAAAAACAATAAATTGATGTAACAAAACAAGACCTTCCTTGATCTATTTAAAATATAGTAAATCAGATTGAACCATCCTGAACCTCAAATTTCCTCCAGTGCCATTCATTGGATGTTCACCATAAACAACTGATAATAAACAGTAATTGCTATTAAAAAAATAAATCCTTTATAATGTTCATTTTAATATATATTTTTTGTTTCAACGGAAATTTAACTGAAAAATTAATTGATCCAATACTTACACTCAATTTTTTAATTTATATTTTGTTGTGCAGACTATTTTTTCACTTTAAAAGCAATAATATATCATTTTCTCATTTCAAGGTTAATAAAGAATTACACTCAAATATATTATAATCAAGAAATTGCCAGCTACAGCCTAAGTTTCTTCATTTTTTTCAAGAAACTTTAAGTTTTTTTCTTCGATAAATGAAGCCAACACGTGGATATATATCTCCAAATTCAATTTTAATTTATACTACTATAAAATACATCAATTTTTTTTGGCAGAAATAAAATTGTATACTTATGAATACATTAGAAAAACTAAATTAAATAATAAAAACTAATTACTTTCAAAAGCAGTGAAAGTCTCCAAAGGCCTACCAAGACACGTCCTGAGTTTGTTATCTATACACAAGCGAACAGCTTCAAAAGCAGCCCACTCACTAAGAGCTGCCTGGTTGCCAATGATGGCTGATCCATTCTCATAATCCAGTTCCAGAACTGGAGAACACCTTACCATCATTTCTATCATCCACTCCAGATTACTGGAACAAAAAAATTAAATAAAAATACAAAATCTACCATCTAAAAATAGCACTGCTATGTTGATTAAACATAAATATACTGGCAATGAGAAAAATGTGCACCACCCAAACACTCAAAATTACATGTTTAAAAATCTCGAAAACTCAAGATTATATGAATAAATCAAATCATAGTAATTAACTGCTTTCTGATTTACAGACCCTTTACAATAGCTTTCCATTGTAATTATATGAACCTAAGTGATGTTATTAGAGAAGTAAAAATAAGACACATTTGTGCATTAATAAATGTTCACAAAAAAAATTTTTTTTTTTTGGACTACTTTACAAAACTTAATCAGGAGTACAAATATAATTATATTCAATATATAAAGTATAAAATTAATAGAACTTTTTAGCAGTTTAATGCAATAAACATGTTCCAGAATGGGTTAATGCTATTTAAAAGCTAATTAAATAAAAAACAAAGATCACCAAGTTAATTTATTTATTAACAATGTGTACATGATTGAAAATCAATTATTAAGAATAAATGATAATGATATATTAAATGCTATTCATAGAAGAGTGAGAATAATTGTTCTTTGAATCACTAAGAGACGCCCATTGGGGTTAACAGCTGGTGTTATGAAGCAGTCAGAATATTGAAATTTTGAGTAACAACAAAACTCTTTGTTTCAAGTAAGAGTACAGAAACACACTGAACTCTAGTTTCATAATGGGTTCCAACACAACTAAAATTCCACAAGCCAGGCTACCTCGTACCTGAAGATCAAATAATTCTCAATCTTCTTCATACAGCATTTAAGCAAAATTATTTTTATGAGTAGAAGATGGTCGGGGTGCGGTCAGTAAAAACACACTAATAAAACTTATTTATTTATGCCAATTTTCTGACCTGAATTTCAGGCCTTCATTAGGGGATTTCACCGGAGTTTCCGTTAAAAGTCAAAGTTAAAGTTCAGTTAAAAGTCCATTAGGTCACTTTTAACGAAAACTACATTGAAGTTCCCTGATGAAGGCATGAAATTAAGTTCAAGACGTCAGCACAGATGAATAAGTTTTGTTGTGTATTTTTGAGATCGTACCGCCGACCATCTCCTCATATTTATCTACGGTCAACTATTAACAACTCATAAAAAATTATTTTTAGTAAATGATTTTTCATTATGTCTACTTTATTAATAAATAAATAATTTTCCTAGGAGATTTTGTTTATTTATTTAACTTTAAAATAGTAATAATTACTATTAATAAAATCTACTAAAGTATAATTACAACTAATTACTATTTATACAGCGTAGATTCCTAAAATATACTTTGTTCTTAAATTTCGTTATGGCATTAATAGAATAAAAATACAATTAGTAATAACAATAGTAAATCTCTGACAATATTTCCTTTTTTATTTTATCAGCATTAATCATTGGAGAAATAGCAATTGATAATTGAACAAATTTAAATGTTGAGCATAAAACAACATTCTACTCAATTGGTTAAGTAAAAACGCAACCAATTATACTCCAAAATAGATACATTTTAATTATTTTCTCCTTTCCTTGCCTTTTGGCTACATGGGTTAGGCAGTGAGGGCATATCAAACAAACACTATTTAATACATAATTCATATTACTAACCTCTCTCCTATACCACCCAAAAGATATGATATAAATTTCTTAAAATGATAAACAGTCAATTCCCCTGTATCACCTCCGCACATTTCTTCATACTGTTTCACAAGAAGAACTCTCAAAGCACAAGTTGGTTCCTGAAATAAGTTTAGTAGGTTGAAATTAGCATAGTGAAAATAGAAAAAGAAAAAAAGAACATGAAAAAGATATTACTTACAGAGGCTGACCCATTAATTGAAAAAGTTGTGACCAGACAAGGAAGTAGGTCCATAAACTGGTGGTACGCTATTTTCGATTCACTATTTATGGAATTCAAGTAATAGACACTGAGTTCCATAAATATTTTCATCACAGACTGCTACAAAAAGAATATAAATATGTAATTAAATCTATAGATATGTTTATTATTATGATTGAGAGTTAAATATCAATACTTTTTTTTTTTCTTATTCCATCCCTAGCCATTTACATCATATAGAGCAGGAAAAGAGAGCTATTCTACAGGTGACCACCCTATTCTCACCAGAGTGGGAAGGATAAGATTCCAGTGAGACAACAAAATTAAAGACAACCCTCCCAGGCCAGAATCGAACTTAGACCATAACAATTTCGAGGTTGCTAAGGTGAAGCCTAAACATAATCACCTATAGCGACCCCAGAACTTTCTCGGGTCAATTTAAAAAAAATAATATTTTTACGAGCATAAAAATAGGAAAGTACAGGATCTTCTATTAAGATAGAAAAAATAGTTCAACAAAACGTCAATCTAAAAATGCTTACGATACTATCATAATAGAAACCATGCACACCATACTGTGTACAGAATACAGCATCTACAAAACATTTGTACTAATTCTTATGTCTTAAAATTCAGCATATTTAGTCCTACGAAATGGTTAACCTATTAGAAATGCACATCCTCGAGACTTTATCAGTTAGCAAGATTCTGTGTTTTTAGTAATCAGCACAGTAATACCATTTTTGTTTAAGAAGGACACCTAGAACAGGATATTCTACAAAAGCCAGAGTGAGGAGGCAGAGATTCATGCCAAGAAATAAACGTCAACACCCCAATCTGGAATCGAATCACTGCCTCTTCTGTCTTTAGAATGCTGAGGTGACACCTTAACATACTTAGCTACAACCTCGGCACACTTATAACATGTGACAGTAGGATAGGGATGATTTCAGCATAGAAAATATACCTGCCTGACTGAGAATAATTTTACAGCGTACAACGCCCAAAATTAAACAGTAATGTATACCATTACTAACGGTTCTAGGAATTTCTTTCGATCACAAATAATGTATTGTAAAATTTAAAATAAGAGGAAAAAGAATGAAGAGATTAGAGATGAAGAGAGAAGAGATAAATGAACTATAACTTACAGGCCACAGTCCATGGTATGAAATGACCAATTTCTTAAGACATTCGATTGCACATAGGCTAACATTTTTTCTGTTGTCCATAGCTGCAGTACACAGCGCCTTAACCAACTCAATCACTTCGTTAGTTTCTCGTAGCATAGTATGATATCGCTTCCCAAGGAGTAGTAAATCAACTGCCCACTTTATGACCAGGATTTTGTTCCCTTCATCCATATCCTACAAATTAAACAAAATCAAAAGTGAATACTTTATATTCAATTGACATATAATTTATAACTAAATAAAAATAAGTATTTTAAAGGAAAACAATGTTTTGAGAAAAAACTCATCAGAATTATAAACTAGAACAACTGTTTTATTTAATAAAGTAATGAAACAGCTTCCAAGGTAAGCCCAGAAGATTACCATAATTTTCTAGAGGAAATTTCACTAGCAAGCAGGTTTAAGTGAGTATGAAGATAGTAATAGCAAGACATATACCTGCTTTGGAAAGATTATTAACAGAGTAAATCTTAAGCTTGTGGATACAAATGACCCCACTTAATTAAGAAACTACATGTTATATCTAGCAATAGAATTCCTATAACACTCTTATTTGTCCAACAATGCAACAAGGCAGTTTTTATTTAGGTAATTAACACAGATATCTATTCCTACTGGTTATCAAAGAATAAATAATGGGGTAAAAATGTATATATTGTAATGTAATGTTATAATGATTAGTTAAGTAATACCAAGGTACTAAGAAGCAACCTTCCAATTTGCGAGAGATGCTTCTATTAGCCATTTTCTACTTATTCCTTATTTTATTATAAATATAAGGAATCTTTATATATTATTTCTTAATTTTTTTGTTGTATGCCATATCACACTTAATCAACTTCATTAAAAACAATGATTAATCTATCATTTGAGAAATTACCTTTACCTCTAATAATAAAAATCAACACAAAAAATGGATGCATAGTAGTCTTAAAACTATAATTAAAAAACAGAGGACCAGAAAACCATTTAATATTTAAATATAAGAAGATGGTCAGGGTTGCGGTCAAACAAATAGTTATAAACTATTTGTTCTTTTTTTACCGCAACCCTGACGATCTTCTTATATTAATAGTTGCAGGGCACATGAATATCTAGTCTACTTTGGTTCATAAAACATAGAATGTTTTATAGTTAGTATGGCGTTTAAGATAAGGAGGTGAAAGAAAAGAATTGTTTAACCAGATGTAGACTATTGTAGAAATCTTGAAGGGTGTAAATCTTCAGAGATAAAATACAGAACTAAATTTAAATATATGATTAACACTAAACTGAACCGCAGGGTGAGAGAAACAGCAAATCTGTTATAGAACCGAACTTGATTTCAACTCGGCCATGAGTAGACATACTTGGACTTCGACTACATGTGTAATAGCCCCATTAGTAGGGAGGAGGTGAAAAACATACAAAAATCTAGTAGACTGAAAACATTTTATAATTTATAAACTTTCTAAAAATGGAACACAATCCATTATTTAATTTTACAATGGTGGCTGATAAGATTTCATTTGCTCATACCTCAGGCACTTGTAAAACTGGAGAACAAATATAAAGTATTTTCCAATCATTAAACCAAAACCAAAATGGGAAAAAATGAAATGTCATTCACGGCTTGTTGTAGACTACTACAACTTTTTTCTTTTTTTACATTGGAGACAGTGAGTGTATGATTGCAGATTATCCACTCACTGTCATTATTCTTAATTTCAAGTCTATAACAATTATTATAGTGGTATTTTGAGGTAAGTAAAAACAATTAAATACTTCTTAAAAAATTCAAATGTGTAACACAAGTTATTATATATTCGTTACAATTATCCTTACCATATAAGTATTAAAATTAAAACTAAATATCAAAAGTAAAGCCACAGATAACATTTAGTAGAAAAAGAAGTGTGCTCTTTTTCATATTCCAAGAATTTTTATTTATTCATTGCTATGTATTAAACTTTCTAGAAACACTGAAGCACTCTGGTTAATAAGGCCTCCAAGTGGAAAAGTGGTTGTATCAATAAATCACAGTTAAAAGAAGACTTAAATTTTATTCATAACAAAATCAGTAATAAGATAGGTCTTACCAACAATAATATTGATAATAATGAGTAGATATTGAAAGAGTTTAATGATTTATACACCATAGCTCGAAACACCAATAACATAGGTCCATACTAGCCTAATTATTATCATATCATCATCATTTCTTAATCTTCAAGTAATATTTTGGATAGAGTGGTAGATTTCTGATAAATAATAATAAAAATCTAGCAAAAAATCATTAAAAATAGCTTTGGTACCATTGTATCGATAAACTAGTGGTCTATTACGTGTATTACGTAATTAAATCAAAATCGTAATATAGAATTTTTACCTCTACAAGATTTTTAATAAGAAGGTTGATGACAGTAATTAGATAATTCGTTGTAGGGGAGGTTTCATAGCCATTTGTTGTCCTAACACTGAGAATGTCCGCAAGATTTAAGCGACCAGATGAACAATTGACCAAGCCATTACTTATGATAAAATAATCATTCCTGAAAGAGAAACAAATTAAAAATTAAAGAAAATGACATAGATTCCCTTACAACTAAATTAAATTGTTTAATTAAAATTGAGCAGTATCCATTAAAAATTTTGTTTCAAAACAAATTGGTCAGATTATTTGAAATAATCTTTAGTGGATATCAATGATTCAGAAACCATTCACTAGGAAACTAACTCAGTAAAATGCAAATTAGTGAGTACTATCTCCTAAGTTAAGTGTGGTTGAATTTCAGAACCTTTCGTAGTGGAAAGTGACCAAAGCCAAGAGAGCCAAAAACTCCTCTTCTGTTTAATATTGCTCTGAAATATAATATCAGTAGAACAGGACTAAATCAGGAAGGGACAGTTTTAACAAAGAAGACACAAGACCAAGCCTATGCAGCTGATATAGTGTGAGTCGTACCACCAAGTTCATGCTGTACAAGACCCTTATAAAACAAGTGGTCACATACTGTTAACACCATATTTTTTAATTAATTTGTGTTTTATTGTAAGTAGTATTTAGTTAGTATTAGTGCTTAATTTTGTTACATTTATATTATTTTAATTGAAATTTAGTTATTTTAGAAGAAAAATATGTATTTATATTGGTGTGTTATAATTAAGTAATAGAGACAGTTACTAAGGGTTGATAACCGTTGTAAAGACGTTGTCTAGCAACTAGCTGACCATCTTCATTTTTAAATCAGTTCCGGCTAATTAGTGGCCATGATCATTTGTAACCAGCCTTGTCTGCATTAATAATGAATAATTTGTGGAAATTTTTATTCAATATTAAAATTCGAAAACCAGACCCTTTCTACGTTTTGACTTGGTTGAGTTCTGGCTAATTAGAGGCCATGATTGTTTGTAACCAGCCCTGTCTGCGTTTATAATGTAATAATTTGGACATTTTGAGTTTGTTAACTGACATTACGGTCCGGAACCAGACCCTTTCTGCGTTTCGACTTGAATATGAGTTCGTGCTAATTAGTGACCATCACGTGATCGTTAGTAACCAGCCCTGTCTGAGTTCATGCGATGTTATTTATTGACATTGTGAGTGGATTAGTCAATATTTTAGTCCGGAACCAGACCTTTTCTGAGTTTCTGGTCTTTGATTACTCTATCGGAGTGGATCAACCTTTTGTTGACCAGTATTTATTTTATATATTTATTTGTTTTTTTAAATTAGTTTCTTTTGAGTTTATCATTTATTTACCTAATTTCATTTTATCTGAATGACCTTTTTATTTTATTCATCTTTTGTTTATTTTATGTTTAAATTTTATAAATGTTAGATTAACCAAATAAATGTTTATATCCGAACCAGTTTGTTTTGTTCTTTTAAAGCTTTCCAACAAAAAGACAGTCAATTTGAGGTGGCTTTAACACATACCATGGAGAAACATGGACCTTTAACAACAAAAGCATCAAGCCGCTAGAAATGTTTGAAAGAGGAACTTTGGAGAGAATCATACATATCCATATGTGAGAATGGTCGTTGGCAACAAAGAAAGAATAGCAAACTGTTTCGGCTATTCAACACAATCAGCATCTTCTTCATATTAAAACATAGAGGATAAAAATGTAAAAAAAAAAAAATTGCCATGTTATGAAAATAACTGATATGTGTACCCAAAGGCAGACCATAGGGCCAAAGGAAGGATGCAACAGGGCAAAATCCTTAGCACCTGAGGATCTCAATATCATTATAGGGACAGGATGAAATGGTTGACAGCTGTTGCACATGTCAAGACCAGCCTGTTGGGCTGATAGAAGAAGTTCTCAATATCTAGAATATTTCTGTTATTCATTATGTTTTAAATGTAAATGACTTATTTTAAAGAAAGGCTGATCATTTAAATAAATAAGTCTTAATGGTCTCACTAAGTCTTAAAACCAGTCAAATAATACTGATTGGACTTGATGATGTCATACAAAAACCAATGACACTGTGGCTTCCATTCATTCTACTAAATCATTAAAAGATACATTCATTACAGAAAATGTTATGATAAAAAGAAGTAATTTTAACTTACGCTGCACAATGAGATTTCAAAAGAAAAAGATATGAGTAGTGTAACATGGGATACTTCAATGGATTCAAAACTTGGGGAATTTCTTCAGCAAAAACGTGAAAGATTGTTGGTTTGAAGCTTATCAAAGTTTCAGGATCATCTGAGACAACTAAAACAAAGATTACACACGATTATTAAACAACACTTCTAATGTCAAAAGCTAAGCTCACAAGCTGTATTTGTTATATAATAATATTTTAAAACTTAGCTTTAATTTGAATTTTAAAAAATCCATAGAATAATAATTAACTTTAAACATTTAATATATTTTCATACTTTTTTTTTACCCCCTACCTGTTCAATGGGACAGAGAGAGAGGAGAAAGGAGAGGGAAGGGTTACTCAACAGGTTACCAATCATTATATCCTATTAACAAATTCTAAACAGAACGGGTAAGTAAAATTTTTATTCCGTGAGACCACCACAAAATAAAAGACTAGAATCAAGCCAGTACTATACATGTAAATCTGTACATTATATATTGGTATAAATATGTATTATGGTAGTGTATGACCCACCCTCACATGAAGCACGAGATGTAAATGTGTTCAAGATGATGTGAAGGCTTGCTTGTAACACATAAATTTATATAAATATTGCAGCCCAATCTTAATAATTTGACAAATGTAAGATCAATAACTTGTAAGATTTTCTAATATTCTTGACTAGTGAGGGTCCCATTTAAACAATACAAAATAAGAAAATAAGGTTAAAACAATACAAGACTGATTTTGGGTGATACTTTGTAAGAAAGAAAACTTAATAACTATAACTTTAAAATACTACGACTTCATAACAAGTAAAGACTAATCACCCCTTTTACCTAACTCATTATGACCTGTCAAGATGTTCATCATAAGATGTCAAAAGTTGGTCGGATAACTGAATGTGTCCAATTAACAACTGTTAATTAACTGACAAGTTAATTATTTGAACAAATTAGAATTTCAAAATTCAAAAAATCATGAAAAAAAAGTAATCATAATTATAAAATATATTTTCTGAACAAAATAAAAATAATTTACAAGTACCAAAATATTCAGTTCAGATCTGAGTAATAAACCAACAAATATATAATATTTTTAATATTAACTGAATAATAATAATAATAATACACCTAGTAAAAGTACATGCTATATTTTACCTAAAGGGGCTAGTGCTTGAAAAATAAAAAACAATATATGCTCAGCCTGTTGCTCAGAGTAAACAGTTTCAACATGGAGATTATTTTCAACAGGAATAAAGGGAACAAGATCAGGCTTGATTGAACGGAGTGCTGCCTCCATATCTGCCATTATATGCCTGTAATAAATAATACATTGAAATTCAAAATAAAACAGATAAATAGTAAATGATTAATAAAAAAAATCTATTTAAGATTGTTCAGTCTAATATCAATTTTTATTTATAAAACAAAATAAAAGTATATAAATTTTTTATGATTTTAAAAAGTTACAGAAACCACGGATGATCCATAACAGAAATCATCCAGAGAAAACTTTGAGGTTTGAATATGAGGTCTGTTAAATGAGAACAGACATTAGATTAATATTAGGCTCAATTACAGAGCAAGAGTTATATTTAAATAATAAAAGTAAACTGTTAATATTTATTAATGTGCAAATATTTAAACTTATATTTTATAAATAATTTTATAAATAAATATTTTTGTAATTGACAGTACTGTATGAATTTTAAAAAAAAGTACTTCTAATAATACTTTTATCCAACAAACTACAAACATTTATCAACAAAACCTAAATTAATGAATGGGAATATCATTGACCAAAGCAGTAATCAAAGATTACCAAGCAAGTTATAATACTGCTATGTGTGCCCTAAAGTTGCAGGCCTTTATTAAGGTAACTTATCAGATCAAAAACATTTTTAAAGTAGATCAATATTTCAAATCACTATAGTAGAAAATGTTATTATGAGTAAAAATGTTGATTTATACATGAACCATGGAATGGCTAAAGCGGTGTGAGTAAAACCTTAAGTTTTGAGATATTTAAACATAAGAGAAATTCCAATAAAGTTTTTAGACAAGAATAAAAGATTTTTTTATTGAAACTAGTAAGATCCAAGTCTACATTAATTTTTTTTTAAACCATTTGAATTTATTCTACTCAGTACATGATCTGAGTGAAATAATTAGTTTGGATGAGAACAGAATGACTTACAACTCTTTCACTCTCAACAGTCATATGCAACTTTCTAATGTTATTTAAGGTAACAATTTTTTTTTTTTTAATATGCCCTTGATAGTAAAGTGAATCGGTAGATGGTTATATTAATAAATAATTGTCTTTAGTATAGGCAGTTCAAGTCATCAATAATAGACACTCTCAAAATACAAAATTCTGTTTGAATACCGGCCATTAATTGTATATACAACAGGAAATATATCTATACCAATTAACATTAAATATGTAATATGATGGTAATATGAATGGTGAACTAAATATGTCTGTATTTTATTGATGGTTAAATTTTTTATATAAATAAAACAAAATTACAATAATTTTTCATAGTCAGTATCAAATGAAATTCTCAGTTTTATAATCATATTTACTTTAAACTTACACAACAAAGAACAATTTTTTTGTACACCTCTTACTCTTGGATGTGTTCACTCAGATAACACTCATACCCTTCTTCATCCCTCATTCCTTCTTAACAATCACACAACCTACGTCCTATTTCTTCTTCTGGCAATAAATAAAATTAAGTCCTCTTGAGGTGACAATACTCTATATCACAAAAACTCGCTGAATAAATTAACTATTGGAATAAGTGAATAATATGGCTCAACTCTCAGCCATCCAAAAGATATTGCCTTTCATTTCCTTGTAATTTTTTTCAATCGTTTCACCACAATTATGATCAACAACATGAGCAAGTATTTATTGGTCTCAAATAACTTTTACATTAAAAAAAATATTTATTTCTTCATTGAATTAATAAATAATTAATTACAGATTGTTTCCAAAATGATCTGTATTCCAAATGCTAAACTCAACATCAAATGATACAACACATATCGATGCAACCAATTAATTTTCACAATATGCAAAGGGACAGCATAAATGTGAAATGTTATCTTATAATCTTATAAATGTGAAATCATTGACATTGATTTTTTGATACCGAAAAATAAATCATTATTATGACAATTCTCTAATCTAATACAGAAACAAATACATAAATTACTAAAAAAAAAAATGTAACCAATTTATATTATATAACACTTTAATAACAGAAGATTATTTATGAATGGGTCTTAAATATAATTTAAAAAATACTTACTCATAAGACTGAATCAGACAACTAATCTCCTTTTGTTGTAATAATGTTTGATAAATTAGTAAGACATCATTCTGGAGAACACCATGCCTCATTGATAATATTATCGAGCTGGGTTGAAGGATGGTATCTATAAGTTTGATAGGTGTTGTCTCACTGAGTACATCCAAAACCTGAAATAGCATACAATACATACAATGACAACGAAAAATTTAAATTATAGATAAAACTGAGTATGAAGGATATAATCGGGAGGTGCGGTCAAAAAGGAAGAAGTGAAACCAAAAAACTACATTAATAAAAAAAAAAAGAGACATAAGAATAAAAAATTACCTTTACAATTAGACGAATAAGAGAAAGAACAGAACCCCTTGACAAGGAATCGCATCTCTCCATCAAGGAGTAGATATAAATATGTACAGGATCTGACACAGACAATGCCTCAGTCTTCAAGAAGCTGAGGATCATGCTGGCACACTTGTTTCCTAAAAAAATAAAATAAAACATAAACAGGCATGAAGAGAGTTGCCACCAGCCCCATATTTTATAGGATAGTCCATTTTTTTGACAATTGTTTAGCTATGGCAATTCTATGCCTGGGTGGGTTAGTTAAGATCCTTTACCATGCATGGGGAAGTAATCGAAAAACTAAAAATAAAATTGAGTAGAGTATGACTTTCAAGTCTTTAATCTTACATCAAGAAAACAGAATTTAGAATAAACTATGAAGAGAATTTGGTTGAACTCAAATTTTTCTCAATCCCAATATAATTTTAACCCATCCATGAAAATATGGGAAATACTAAGGAATTTGGAAAATCCTACAGAGAACTGTTCTATATCTTATTATACAATCCATTTTAGGTGTTCGTGTAAAAATGTATTCTCTCCTTTAGAAAATTAAGAAATTCTTACTATTAATATTGCAAATAAACCAAATTAAAGGTACTTCAGAAGAAGTTTTTTGATAAAATTTGGCGTTTAAGCCCTGACATACTATTTCAATGAGGATAACACCCAGCTTATTTAGATGTACCGAGTTTAATCAATTGTAAGACTTTTTCAAGAAAATCAAATCTATAAAGTGCCACTTGCGACTAGTCAATTCTATCAAATAAGTTGCTGTAATATCCCAGGCATGTATAAGTTCCTAACATATATTTTTTCTTTTGTCGATTCAGCGAAGGATTCACTAAAAAAAAAATTGAATAAGCAAAGTGAGAATTTAGAGACAGCGTAGGTCTCACAACAGTGTATTCAAAGGAGATAATGTAAAACCGTTGGGTTTTACAACACACGAGATAGAATGGTCATATACCAATATTTTAAGCAAATGGGTTGTGCTTTAAGTAATTTAGGCTACAAATAAAAATATTCTTAAGGAATCTGCAGAGCTGTTTATTTTTTCAAATAAATAAAATCAAAGGCACTTAAGAGAAAGTTTTTTAAAAATTCAGCATTTAAGTCCTGTTAGACTGTTTCAATGAGATTAAGACTTATCCTATATTTAGTTGCACATTGACATCAAATTTCATTTTAGTATGACTTTTCGTTTTTAAGTAGACACAGAGACAGAACATTTTCCAAAACTTGATTTTAACTTTTACAACTGAGAGGACCTCAAAATGTGTATTTCTAACATTTACTTGAATTGGAAATTTTGCACGATTGCAATACTTCCCCTTACTATATGTTTTATATAATTATTTGCCAACTAATATTTGGTAAGTGAAAGTAAAAATGTCTTCATATTTTAATTGACTTCAGTAAATTTACAATAATTGATTCAATGAGCTTTGTATATGGTTAGAAGGAAAACTGGTTACCTTATACAATGAAAATGATAAAACAAATTGGTCTTCTAAATACATAATTTACATTATAAATAAATTCCCTAAATTACTGCTATAGGAAAAAGAGACTAAGACATAAAAATGTGTAAGACATTTACCAGCAATTATCAATTCATTGTAGAGTTCTGGTTCCAATGTTTGAAGAACTATCTCCATAACTTTGGCAAGTGATTCTATAAGAAAGGCATAAGAAACATTAGGTGTTTTCTCTGGACTCATTTTTGGTCCAACGCCTTTAAAAACTGATGTATAAACCCTGCAAAATAAATAAAATATAAGTAACGAATTGACAATTCACTATTTAAGGAAATATAAAAACAATAAACTTACAAAATATCTCAATATGACATGAGTAATTTTTTTTTCTTATGACCCCCTTCCTGGTCATTTCTGACATAGAGGGTTGGGGAGGTTATCTAAAGGTGACCAACCTATTCTAATCATAGGAGAGGGGTAAAGTTCTTCATTTTGTGGGACTGCCACTCAATGAAAAAGTCAATACCACAGGCAAGATTCAAACCAGTGCCACCCAGAGATCTCAGATTGGTAAGACCTGCACTTAACCACCTGAGCTACAGATGGTCTAATAGATAAAATTAAAAGATACTTGTCCAATATTTGTAACATTACACTCAACCAGAAGGTTTTCCCTTAACCAAATGTAGAAATGCTACCAGGAAGGTCTCCCACTAGCAGGACCAATCCGTAACAGATTGAAAATAAAATAAACAAGTAAGCAAAGGCAGGAATCTGGACCAATACTTTACCCTGTAGCTAAATTTAACAAGATATGAGATGACATTACAAACAGAGTTTGTTTTCTGCTTTCTTATTCTTCAGAGAAACTTATGTCAGTAAAAACTGAACTGTGCATGCAATCTCTGCAAAATATCAGGAGCCTAGGAATGATGCCTATCATTCCTAGAATTTAATTACTATGCATCGTGCAACTGATATGCCACTTCTTTCCCGAGCTCCTACTTATTGAGAGGTAGAGCCCGTGACCCTTCCCACTCTCACAGTTTTTCTCTACTATTCAATCAAAGTGATAAACAAGTTAATACCTAAACCTATAAACTATGATTTATTGAAGACTTACTCGATGAAGGCAGTTATTTTCCGAACCATGTCAGTTGTTTTGGCAGGTTCCATTTCAGAATGTCTCAGATATCCAAGAAGATCATCTTTAAAATTTTCAGCGTCTTCCAAAAATTGGTGAAGCAAATTTATTGTAAATCCCATATCGATAATCCAATATGGGGTCATTCTTTTCAAGCAATTAGTGGCACATTTAAGTACTTCACGAGGTTGATTAACATCAATATGCCAACCAACTATGATATCGATGATATCCTACAACAAAAACATTTTGAATTGGATAAGTTACTTTAAAATATAGTATACATGAATAAGCTATGAATATACATAGCATAGCAAAAATGAGTTTTAAAAAAAACACAAATATTACCAAAGTTTGAAGAATAATATTGCTAACATAAAAGTAGGATAGTGACAAAGCAGTATATTGGCTAAGTGTACCAGATTACGACTACTAGTAAAGTAAAGCAAATATTAGATCTCAAGTAGAAACTGAAAGTATTTACATTCCATTTATTCACAGTTACATAACTATAAACTATATACATTATAAATATATTCTTGTCAAAATATTATCAAAATTAATATCTTCTTGTTTTCATTAAAATCTATCAGCTACACTTTTTTTTTTCATACATATAGCTCAATACTAAATACGTGGGATCAGGAGTTAGGACAACGGGAGGAAATTTCAATAAAAAACCATTATAAAACCGATCCATGAGAGATTCCCTTTCCTTGGCAAGCATATTTTTCTCAAGTACGATAGGATTCTGAATACAATTAACTGACTGATTCAATAAGGTAACTAAATCATACTAAGTTTAAATAATTCGCTTCAACGATTTATCTGATTAAAAAATAATATAGACGGCTTTTTGAAGCAGTTATTTAAACTCAATATTAACAGCTGACTTTGACTTTATCCTCCCTAAAAGATAATAATGCAAAGAGTCTGATCCTGATGACAAAAAATGTAATTAAGGAAAGTCAACGAGAATTATGTTCTAGAGTATGCTGACTGGAATAAAATTTGGAATAAGGATTAATATACACAGATTCTAACCTTAATAGATTGTTTGTAAGACAAATGAATAAATTATATTTATCCATGAGAGGAAGATGGATAATGGAAATATTTATTAGCAACAGTAATAAAGATCAAAACAAACTTTTAACTCTCTGATATCAGTAAGGTGTGAAATAACACAAATAATGAAAGAGTCTCATCACAAAATAAGTACAATAATATATACAAACATACATATATATTTAAAAAAGTATATGGAGAGTGCAGAAATTATAAAAGATACAATCCAGAGAGAAAATAGGGTTTTCCTTAGGAACGAAAAATACCAGGACCAAACTCAGAAGAACTTAAAATAAAAAGAAAAAAAAAACAGCTCTAGGTGAAAATTAATGTTAGAAGCTAGGGGGAGAAAAATGCTCTAAAGAAATTTAATAATAATAATAATAATTTCAAAACCAAAGTAATTTTAATGTAATGATAAAAAAATTTAGGAGCTGAAATGAAACACACCTAATACAGTATCAGATTTATTTATTTAAAAAACATAATATATTATAACAGTTCATAACTAAAACTGAAAAAAAAAAAAACAAGAAATATTTAGTACACATGAAATGAGGTTCACATTCATTAAATCATAGCTTTGATGTTTCATAAGATCATGGACTTGAAATCCTCACCAACATTTTATACAATTTTGACTCTCTAAAAATTAAATAAGAGAGATACAATATGAAATAATAGTACGGAATCATAGATTTTATGTTCAATAATAATTGTTCAATTAGGTCAATAACTTAAAAGGAAAACTAAAATTAATGTTTTACATAATTAAATAACACATAAAAAAATCAAACCTACGTTAATTTTTAAAGTTTGGGGAAGAATAGTAATACCAATACACTAAAATATTTAACATGAACAGAATATTCTCACAACCCCATTACTTAAGTTATAATAGGAACAAAGGCAACATAAAAACGGGAGGTTGTCTCTGGAAACATTAAGATAGAATGACCAAACAGCATTTTCAAAACAGAGCAGTCATCACGAGATAAAACTTAAAACAGAAAAAAAAATACATGACGAAAAATTCATATACTAATTTTAATAACAAATTAATTAGAAGCAGTACTCCTTTAATATTATTTGTCCTAATCATCCTGCCAATGAGTAGATTAAATACCATCTGATAATTTAAAAAAAAATTATTTTATGAAATAAAATTCCATCATAAGTAAAAAGTAATATTAGCAAGAAACTAATCCATGAAAATTTAAGTTCTCTGGGAAAGGAAAGAACGCCACCAACCAACCCTGGGGTTCATTCTTTAAACACAAAGATAGACCCCGAAGATTTTTTTTTTAAGCAATACAACAACTAATGAATTTTATACAAACTTAAGGCTAAAACATAATTGATACCAAGTGTTAAAACATAATAAATGAAACACAATGTTTAACAAACAAAAAGTAATAATAAAAACTGCAAAAATCACACACACAAGCACAAAAAGAAAACACATGCAAAGGAAATTCCTAATCTTACGTGAAAAAATTCAGCATTAAAAGTGGATGGATAACGGCCCATGAGAGCTAAAGTGAGTTCTGCGGTAACAATAAAAATATCTCCGACATCGGTCCTTTCCATGACACTTCGGATATTGGTTATAAGATGCTATAAGAAAGAAAAAATTAGTTAAATAATGCAATTATCTATAAATAAATTTAACTACTAGTTATTATACAGTATATCATTTATTTAAATCCATATCTTACCATTTATTGAACATTGCACATCATTTGATTATTTTTTTATTTCCAAGCCAAAATAAGAGATTTGAAGAATTATAATGGTCCTACTTCCAGAAAAAGGAATCCAACTGCCATAAAATTGTTTTATTTTCAAAAAACAGAACAATGGTATTTCATTTGGGCATAGATTCAGAAGTATTACTCAAAATAAACAAGGCCTCACAAAAATGTGGTTGGAATAGCCTTAAAAACTAACGATTTAAATGTAAAGCCATGGTAAGATTTCATATTTACATAGCAGAAATTAAAAGACTAACCCACTGAACCAAGCTTAATTTATTTTTGAGTAGCCATGAGCAGAATAGCTTCCTTCAATTAATCAATAGTAATAATCAAAATATCAAGCTAACAGCCATTTAAATGTAATCTTACTACAAACCAAGATTTAGATGGGTTTCTTTTCAATAATATAATCCAATTTCCCTAATCTAGCATCTCTTGATTCAAGAAAGCTGTATTATTCTTGATACAACATGTTGATGAAAATCCAATTTAACTAAATGGATCCTGAATAACAGATTATTTGTCCTCAAAATGAATTATTAAATTGTAAAATTAATTAATCTTGATAGCACTGGTGAATTCTTTTTTTTTTTCATTCCTTCAGAGCATTTTTTTAAATATTGTTTTTAATAGAAACATGTTTCCAGTGACAAATTCCCATCATAGTGCATGCATAAACATGAACTGAACATTAAAATTGGCAGCTTCAGAAATCAACCAGAATGAATCCACAATGAAGAACATATGTGATGGTATAAACAAATTTAGGAATAACAATGAAACTGCTGTTTACGACTTACTTACTGAATTCTTTATGAAAAGAGAAGGAATGTCATCAAAAAGTTGCAATTTTGCAATGGCTTAAAATGATAAATTAATGCCTTCAACTTGAACTAATTCAATGTACAGTTCATTCCATGAAAGATCCAATTCTAAAGTATATAAACAATTAAGGCACCTCTTTGATGGTTTTCACTTATAACATATTTTAAAGGCTATTTGTAGTATGAACAACATATGAGTTCATCAGTTTCAAAACTTATTAAACACCATCCAGACATCTTTCTATAGAAAGCGAAGAAACCTTTGAGCAGATTGAACTTCGACATTCAAATACAAAAGTTCGCCTTAAATCCAATATCATTAGTACTTTTTCTAAATTTAGTATAGTTTTTGAGTTCAATATAGCTCAGCATCGAGTTTGAATTCAGTATAGTTCATTAAGATTAAATTTTAGTACTAAATATGTACATTGTTTTGTTTAGCAGTGCTCTAAAATATAGCGTCTCATTACAGTAAAAAATATCTTTCACCAAATAGAAATTAAACCAATTTAATTTTTGTTTCAACCCATCATATAAACCACATCACAACTACTGATGCTTTTCTCCACTCTACTGCAGCTACTGAGACTCTTTCCCCACTCTAAATTTTATGTTTAATTTCATGTAGAGCTTTAACTTATCAAATTAACTGCCAGACACTTTGAATTTAATTTGCCCTAATATTTGAGTAACTTCCAACACCTTTTCTCTAATCAAAGATCCACTATATCATAATTTGCGATAAGACATCAAAAACATCTTAAAACATTAGGTTTACTCCAACTATTGAACTAAACATTTTATGATAATTTTCAACAAAACATGAATTTCAAGATGTATATATAAAAAATATTAAAATTGAAAGTTTTGAAATAAAGTTCTTGAATTACTACTGATCTGAAAAACACTTTAAAAGGCTATTAAATTCTTTGTTTTTTAGTTATGAAATGATTTGATAAATAGAAATTTAAAAAAAAAATTAAAAAAAAAAAAAAAGGAAGCCGAAAAAGTATGTATCCAATAAAACCAATTTTAAATGAATCCATAATATCTTGAAAGCAATCACTCTATTACTGATACTATAACACTATCAGCTATAAATTTAGTAATAATTTAAATGTTTAATAACTTAAGTAATTAATAATTCAAGTAATTAACAATGTAGATATTTAATAATTAATAATTTAAATACTTAATAACTAATCATTTAAATAATTGATAATTTAAATTTTAATAATTAATAATTTTAATATTTAACCATTTATTTGGGAGATACCCTCTGTCACCTAACAGTGGAGCAACCCCCATTTCACAAATTATACAACTGTCGATCTAATTGCACTACCTATCACTCATATTATTCAACTGTAATTTACACGTATTCTGTAGTTCAGATTGTATTATTTTTTAATATATATTGTGTAATTAGGAAAAAAATAAATTTCAAGTGTTTATTCCAGCATTTTAACTTGTATTTCACCTTATAAATAAAATAAAATACTTCACTGTGATCACTGACTACAAACCAATAAGCTTGCTTCCCGCACCTGTCTGGATCACCATCTAGTGAAACTACAGGTGGAAGTATGCAAGACAATAAACGAGTCAATAGTGATGATCTCAATAGTCTGTACGGAAGCGTTTTATTCAGTGTCCCATAGTTAGCTATGTAAGACACAGCAGGACAACTTTTTCCCAGAACAGCTATACACTCTATTGAGATCATTCCTGCAGCACCGCTCATTAAGGGTTTGAGTCAGCGAAGTGGTATCTGGAGAGGTCCCACTCACCTGTGGATTACCCTAGGGGTCTGTGTTTTCTCCAATACTTTCCTCAGTATATAGCTACTGTAGCGGCATATGCTGACAATACAGCCATCTACAGTAGTTCAATGTATACAGAGACAGCTCTATGGCAAGCGGAGAAGGCCTGAATGAAAATAAAGAAGAAACAGGAAGAGCTGAATATTACAGTTAATCCCAAGAAGACCAACTGTATTATTTTCTCCTTCCAGAAGAACAAGCATCCTCTCTCTCAAGTCTATAAGATAGCAGGGTACAAGAATAAATCAGCAGGAAGCATACTATTCCTGGGTGTCACCCTTGACAGACACCTGACGCTAGCTCTCCACTGCAATAAGAAGATCAAGCAGGTTAGGGTCAAGGCTTGCAAGCTTAATCACTAGCTAACTTCTCCTAATCTTTCTCTCAGCCTCAAACTAATGATCTACATGAGTGTACTCAGGCCAGCCCTACTCTATGGAGCACCTATGACCTATGATGACCAGTGTAGCACCTTTGACGGCCAAGAGGCTCCAACAGTTTTAGAGCAGTATACTGAGACATACTTCACTTCACAGAGCAAAGACGGACCACATATATACAGCATTTAAACTACTGACTGACAGAATTTATATCGAGGAGACATATCAAATTTGTTTACAACCTCCAGTATTTACGAACCCATTATTTAGGACACTGACATCAACAGCAGACTCAACCCATATTCCAATTTTTAGATAAATCTCTTTCCTGATTCCCCTATTAAAAAGCATTTGAAACACAGTAGAAGAGATAATTATAGTTATCAACCCCTTTGTATTTTTAGATCCATAGGGCTTAGAAAAAAGAAAAAAAGTGATCACTAAACATTTTTATATATAATAGAGATAAATAAACATTAATTCTATCAACAAACTATGTCAATATATTCCTGAACCTCACTTGAAGAGGATAATCCTTTTAATAAAAAAAATGTGTAATATCAATCAAAATATCAAGTGAGAAGAGTTAGCATTAACTAAAGTTAGCATTAACTCTTGAATATAACAATCTGAGAAATGAAGACTGAAAAATCATGAAAAAAAGACGGTGGTTCGATCAACTATCAATAAGAAAACAAATTGCAGATAAGAAAGAAACAATGTTCCAGCACATCATAAATCATTTCTTGCTAACCCTTACTGAAACAGATATTTAAAAAAATTAGGACATGCAAAAAATACTTCATAATCTTCTTTTATTTAAACTTATATACAATTTATCATTTATAAAAGCACCAAAGAAACCAATGGTTACTAGTGTTATTTAAAAAGAACAAGAAATATTAAGCTGATTTTATTTCAAGCATTATTAAGCACGCCATAAAAAAAATAAAATAAAGATATAAAACCATGTTTACTGCAGTTTAAATGCTTTTATTACCTGAGCATAATCTTCTAATTTTGGGCTTGTACGGTCCAAGTAGATAAGCTGCAAAAAATAAAAAATTAATAACAATTGTAAACACAGTACCAAAAAGTATTTAATAAAATAAAGCTAACCTCGAATAAAGACTTCATCAGAAATATTTTGAAAGACTCTTTATTTTCAGAAGAATATCTGTTGAAAATCCAGTCTAAATACCTAGAATAAATAACAAAATAGTGAGTTATACCATAAATTTTTATTTCATAATTAAAATACAAATGTTATACTTTTTAAAATCTCTTTCCAAATTGAAGCCAACGTGACCAATGCACTTTGCTGCCAACAGCTTACAATTTACTGTGACACCAGTACGAAAAAGATCATATAATGACTCCAAGATCATGTCAAGAGACCTACGAATGTAGGCAGCATTATCTGACAGGGCCAAGGCATCCTAAAACAAGAATAAAAACTTACTAAATATACAAAAATAGCTAAGCAACTTGTTACAAATTCTTAGTAACTTAGGTGAATATTACTTTAACGGTTCTTAATATTTACTAACTTTTTACTCTATAAATAATAATAATAACAAACATTTCAACAATGAAGTATGATCAGGACTACAGTACAGCTAAATCATATAATTAAATACCCTAAAAACCTTACGATAATAATAGTGTAACCAAACTTTTTTTATTTGTGCTGAAGTTATCCAAATAAAATAAGTTTTAATTATTAGTGTTCTTCCGAATGACCTCATCCCCGACCAACCTCTTCTTATATCATACCTATAGTCAACTATATCGAAACCATAACAAATATATTTTATTAAGGAGTCAGGGCTGCAATTTAGTAGAACAAAAACAGTTTTCAGCTATTCATTTACTAACAAATCTATGATGTTAACAATAATAAATAATATTAAAGAAAAATAATAAATTAAATATGTTTGTTATTAACAAAACTATTTTTGTTCTTGACCACAGCTCTGACCATCTCTTTCAAATTCACATAAGGCCAACCACCTATATATAATATTTTATTTAGTTTTCCTTTCCATTTTACCTATAGCATTTTGCTTAAATATTATCTGTTTGATCCCCTAAAACTAAAGAAACACAGTTCATGTATACTTAATCTTATCCATTAGCGGTCAAATGACCACTTAAAAAAAAATATGTATCTTAATATAGAAAGTAATTTCAGCCAATTGGATAGGTAATAATTTTTTTTCTATTTAGAAAAGTTTTACTAAAATGTACGCATTTTACAAATTACAATATTTAGTATTGCACATTCTCAACAAATATTGTTAAGTCTTATTAACTTTAAGATATCTTATTTGAAAAGCTTTCCGTTCAGATGAATCTCTAACTATATTTGTTATTGTTTCAGATTAACATTGTTTGCTTAGCTGTCTCTCCTTCTGATATTCGGTCTCGAGCACTTCTGCCAATTGAAATGAAAATTCTTGCTTGGATATTTTTTCTCCCGTTGTTTCTTTGTAAAAAATCCAAGCGTTAATCCCAGATAAATCTAAGATATCAAATTGAAAAATACCAGTGAAGGCCATGTTTGACATTCAGACTTAACATTATATTTTTTGGTCATTCGATAGGTTATATCTACACCAAATTTTATTTATTGTAAAATCTAATAATCTAAAGTGTATAACTTTTTTGAATTTCAACTGATGAATGCATCGAAATAAGTATCAATACTTTTTTTATTGGGTTTAGCATTGTAAATTGTAAACATAACATCATTTGATTTGAACAATATTGTAGAGAAGCATCTCAGACTATCCTTTACCTGTCTCGCTAATTTTGATAGTTATATTTTATTTCTACAAATAATTCCAACAAGCGTAGTTTCTTTTTGCTAATGAAGTATACTCGCTAATGACACACATGTAAAAAAATTGACAGCAGTTATATTTCTCTCAGGCTCCATAGATCTGCTAATTTTAAAATTATCAACTCTCCAGGTAGGACCAATGATTTTCTCCCTTCATCTTTTCCTAAATATTCTAGCCATTTACTATCTATTTGCTACTTTCATCTTAAGCTCTTACAGAATACCATAAATCAGTTTGCAAAGCCAATGGACAATCTTGGAGGAAGTTTTGCCTTGAGGTTGACAATATTCCAGCTACATGCCGCTTAAATAAAATTCTTCCCAAGCAATCCAAAACTTGACTGTTGGGTACACTAAAGAAGAGTGATGCAACAACCTCTAATGAAAGAGAAACCCTTAGCATATTAGCAAGATCCCATTTCCCTAATTGCGAGTTGCTGGAGAAAGATGACATTTCTCCCACAATAAATAACTACAATGTTAGCAAAGATAAGTGGGAGGAAGCCAATAATATTATTACCATTGGCACAATTGAACGGGTGATTAATTCATTGTCACCATTCAAATCACCAGGCACTGATGTCATCTTTCCTGTCTTGTCACAGAAAGGCCTACCTGGTCGCAGTTGATAGAATGTTTTTGTTGAACTCATAGCACTTGGATACATTCCAAATAGATGGAGGTCATTTAAGGTGTGCTATATAACCAAACCGGGGAAGGGGAAGGAAAGTACCTTCAGGTTCTTTCAGATCTAGCACAGACATCAACAAACATTCTGGCGGGCTGGAGTAAGAACAATGGTTTGAACATCAGTTCATTCAAGGTTGGTGTCTGCGTCTTTACTAAAAAGAGAAAGGGACACCTTAATGGGATCAAGATAAACCAAGTCAAAGAGCTGAAACACCTGGGGATTATTCTGGATCACAAGCTACGATGGCACAAGCGTGTGCAAGAAAAAGCCGGTAAACCTCTCAAATGCCTATGGGTCTGTAAGTGAGCAGTAGGCAAGACTTGAGGGCATAAACCTAGAAAGGTATGTAGGTTGTCTATTACAGCCATTAGACCTATGGTCTCTATCCGGTATGGTGGCACAGAGCCAAAGTAGGATTGCATAGAAACATCCTTAACAAACTACAGAACCTTGTGTGCCTGATGATTACCGAAGCTATGATTATGATGATGATGATGCTGAGATCAAAGCAAACTCAGTTTTTTGTAAACCTTTGCTTCGTTGATTTCTGTTGTCAAACCGAATAAATTTCATGATTTTTGCAGTAATTTGGAATTAGATTACGAAATTACAATTAGATCCTTTTCCCTTAGTGCCATTACAAATTTATTTATGATTACAAAAATTATCTGACAACTGTCCTTTCTGCACCACCCTCTATTTTTTCAATCCCTTCCTCCAGCCTATTCTTTTTGACAATAAAAAATCCTGATAATCCACAATTCCTAACCTATCCCTGTGCATCAGGTTTCATAACAATTGAGAGGAGCTATCCATTTGGCTCTGTCCTTGATCCTCCACCGAAGAAGCTAGATTGTGAAGCAAGGATATCATTGGTCCAATTTAGTTGGAAGCTGGTGAGGCTAAGAATGTAAAGATGGCCATGGATTAGACACAAGTCATCCTATTGAGAGGAAAGACAGATAAAGCCTATGCAAGTATAATGAGCAAGAATAAACCAGGTAAAGTGATAACCTATATGGAAGTAAAGCTAAGAAGCTTCTATGTGACGTACCACTTGAACTACTCAGAAAATGGAGAGATCCTGTTGTTGGACAAACTTAGTCGTGCAGGGAAAAGCAAATTTTTGGAGCCCCAGATAATCAGTAAAAATGGTAATTAATAAGGGTGTGGTATTGAGTATCAATTTGAGACATTTCAGCTGTAAGTTCTGCTGAGAGTGAGACTACTCATTTGGCAGTCTACGTCTTAACCAGATGAGTCAATCTCTTCCTCCAAGAAAATGATATAAAATTCTAAATAAAGAGAGAAAGTTCACTGAGATTGCCAACAAATATACGACTGAGGAGCAATGAGATGAGGATTTCAGGAACTGGAAAGAATATCCGGTTAAATACAATAAAAGAAGAATCTTGCTGTGGAAATATTTCTCCACCATCAGGTTACACTTAGAAGCACTTCTTATAACTCCTGACAGCGTATGGAAGGATATAAATTGAATTGACCACTACTATTCCATTTATTTGGAAATGTCTTGAGGGAACTTTCTTTTAATGTCAGAAATAAGATACCTGTTTCCCTATATAAGAACGTTACCTGAAAAGGTAGTACCGGATACCATTGAACATGCTGTCATTGCCTGCCACTATATATGAGGCACAAGAGCCATGCTACAGATGGAAACAGAGCTCTTTGTTCTAACCAAGCCTTATTGTACTGATGAAAAACAAAATCCATCCAGCCTACATGAGGCTGAAGGCTGCTAAAACTGTGAAAATAACAAAAACAAGGTACACTTGTAGCAGAACTGATAGCTGAGCACATTAGAGTAAGGGTCCCAGAGTGCTTGGTTCAAAAGGTTGTGGATTAAATTTCCATCTGGGAAACTCAATATTTATTTCATGGAAGAAAAACCAAGAAATGAATCTTGGCAATCCCACTCTGGGACTGTAAAGAACTAAATAGAGGATATAAGCCAAAGAAAAAAAAACAAAAAATTAAGATATAATAAATCAATAAATTGGAGGATATTTCATGATTGTTGCGGTATATCAAACCAAATGGAATTTTCCTTAACACACATTTTGAATACAAGTTTGGCAACCAGGTTGATCCTCTGTCAGCTCTTTTACTCTTGTACTCTACCTTTTATGTATTTTAACTTTTTTTTGTTTCTTTTTCCAGATGCTTACACATATCTTGTTTTAAAAAAAGATATTCAGGTAGATAGATGAGCACAATTAAACATTAAACAATTTTTTACTACATATGTACAGATGATTAATAGTAAATTAATTTGTAGGAGATGGAGGGCTATGGTCAAGAAGGAAATAAAAATAGTAATAACTATTTATTTATATTCTACCATAAATAAATAAATAATTAGTTATCATGTTTTCTTCCTTCTTGACCACAGCCCTGACCATCTTCAAATTTGTTACTACGTTTTATGTTTTTACTGCACCCCCAACCATCGTCTAGATTAGATCTGCATTCAACTATTGCTATATAAATATAAAAAGTTAATTTATCATTCCAATTGCTATGATAATTTTTTTCAAATAAAGCAGTGGGTTTTTTAGCATTAAGTTTATATGGCTTAAACAGATAACTTTTTTCAAGTCCCATTCCTGTTGTAGACCATGTCCCATCATTAATTCCTCCATTTAATTCTTTAAAGACTTTCTAGGTCTACCTCGTCTTCTTCTTTCATCAGTTGTATACTAGTAAGCAACTTTCCTTCCCCTGGCATTCTTTATGGAAGATCAAATCAATTTAGTCATTTATTCTCAATTGCTTCCAAGACGGTTTTTTAACTCCGTTTTTCACAAAACACCTGTTTTTTTACTTACATAAATTCATAACTATAATCTTAGTTAAATAAATACTGCTTAAGGCATAAAATTTTACATAAGATCTATGTAATGCTAAAACATTATTTTTTATATAAACTTGTTTTTCAGGACCTAATGTGAAATCACCCATTCATCATCACCTTTGTTGAAGTATAAACATTATATAATTTAGTACTTAATATCCATTACAAATACTTAAATTTTCCTTAATGTATTATTGTAAGTACTTACTGTTACTTTTTATTTATTTATTTTTTATAATTATATATTAATTACAATTATGGGAATATCATAAATTACATACATTGAGGTTTATTCATCCAAAAATAATTGTTTTGGATTCTATAACCTATTTTTCTGGATTTTGCTATTTAAAAATAGTTGATGGCACTGATTAAATCTGTAGGATAACCCACCTTTCCGTAGTTCATAAGAAAATTCATACAGCTTTAAATGGATAAAGTATTAAGACAATCCTATAATATATTCCTAGATTAAAAAAATATTTAATAAAAATAGAATTAGAAGTACAGGCTAATGTAGCCAACCAACAAAATACAATTAGTAAACAAATATACTCTAAACATAACACTATAAATTAAGTCAATCATAGAAATAAACAAAAAATTAACACCAGCATTGATCATAAACATTTCAATAAAAAATGACAATTGGATAGTTACCCGTAGGATTAATAAACCTAAGTATTTACATAGCAGGTGAAAGTTTGTTCCTTTTTACTTCTAGTTTGATCATTGATTGTTATAGATTTACATAAATTCAGCAGTTAGAACCGCAAAACTAGAAGAAATATTAAAAAATTACACCAATCTCAATGCTGGTTATTAACAATTGTATTCACTGTGCTATATTTAAGTGCGAGATACAGTTAAATTTATAGGCTTTCTTTAAGATCGATGAAAAGGTCAAGCTAAATTTACTTAGCCTACAAACTACATCTAATAAATATTAACATAACACAAAATACACAGTTAGACAACAACAAATGTACAAGTTATTTTTCGGGATTTTCTACTTCAATATTGTTTTAACAAAACAAAAAATATGTGAAACACAATATTAGCCTTCCCGAAAGAAACACTTCATATGTTGTAACATACTCTTATCATAGCACATGCTACCTTCTGATGTTAACTTGCATCAACATCTCACAAACTTTTAAAATAAACTACTATTAACAAATCAAATTTTTACCTGCAGATTTTTACCCAGGTTTACAAACTTATTCTCATCATCCTCCCTAGCCAATCGTCGCAAGATAGTAGATATTCGTGAATCTTCGGGTAAAGGAGGGTTAGAACTATGATCTGAAAGGAAAATTAATATTTATAACATAATATTGACACAAATATATATGATTAAAAAGTTCAAGTTTTATAAATAAGCAGAGGACATCAGACCAAAACATAAACAGGGTCTTCTTCACTAATAATAAAATAATAACGTTGGATCAGAGCAGGACAGATCAAACACTTATTTCCTTCTTTTTTTTTTTTAATATTTCTGATCACCACAATTCAAATTGAATTACAAAGTAACAACAAAGCGATACTTGGTAAATTAAATATATTGCATTACGAGATGCAATCAAACTAACGACAGACATGGAATGTTGTTAATAACACACATACTAAATCAAATATTTTAACTATACAAAAAAAAAAATTAGTCAATCAAATGAATTATAAAATAAAACCTTATCTTATAAACATAAGACAGCATTTTTAAATATGTATTAATTGAAGGCAACAACACATAACTAAAATTATCCATGATTCCATAATCTTAGATAAAATATATTACAACACACATTAGAGAGCCAGTCTGACAAGATAAAAGTTTATAAAAAGGCCATAGAAAAATTAATAACATGCAAATACAAATACAATGTACTTGCCTATGGAATCATGATATCTGCTACGATTGCCATATCCAATGTCATCCCTATCTTTCCGAGATCCTGCACCCCTGCCACGATATCCTCTCCTATCTTCATATCGACCTCTGCCAACAACATAGTCATCTTTAGATCTTGTTCTAGGCTTGATCCTAGGTTCAGTCTTTCTACTAATGACAATTCTTGAATAATGGTTCTTTCGCATCAAGTTCTTCCCCTCTCCATCCTTATCACTATCACTTTTGGAAGGCACCTTAGTACAGGATTCTCCCTCATTAGTCTGTTTTGAGCCAGTCTCTCTGTTGGCCTTAACAGACTTGAGGCTGTCAGACTCGCTGTTAGTCAACATTACCTATGCCTAACATCTCTAGTTGAAGCAAAAACAAAATATTTTAGCAGTTTCACGATAACAACATTGCCAGACGGGAATATGATCCCTATACGTTCAGTTGTTTGATTATAAATCGTTATCCACTGTAAACAAACAAGATGAAGTCATAAATCCAAGAAGAAACACTCTTGCAACCAACAGTGAAGAAGTATACACACGGTCCACACCATAAACGTCGACCATTTTTGAATCTATGCCACCCTAATCACCTGTTACTTGGCTCTTCCCGCCGAAGATATAAATTTTATTTTCTAACTATAATAATACGAAAAACGAATTAAATTAACATTTAGTACAATTGGCCATAATATTTTAATATAATTCAACAATGACTAAGTCTGCAAAATATTCAATCACCCGGTCGCAAATTTGTCCATAAATTTAAAACATTATCTGATTTGAATTAAATTTGAAAGGAATCAATAAGTTTTATAGGTTCAGGGGTTAGGAGAAACCATATAATATCCACTGACAACCATTACACAGAAATTTAGGGCTTCTTTTGTAGTTAAAATAGATACCAATTATATCAACTTAATATTTATCTAAATTGTCATATTTCAAGTCATTGAAAAACAAAATTTACAACACACTCATAGTATGCAATGAATGAAGGTCTACTAATGGTAGATATAATAAGATTAGTACTAAACACTTTCATGAAAACATAATGAACAATACTATAAAAAAAACGTATAATAAAACCGTTAATATTTGTGAATGACGTTACCTGGAGTGATGAACAAGAAAAATAATCAACAATTTAGAAAAGAAGAAGAGCTATGATAATGTAAAACTAGTAACTCCCAAAATTAAAGTTTACAGTGCAAAGAAGTCTATGATTTTTTAAGGTTATTTTTTTTTTTAATGCATTTAAAGCAATATGATAGGTATATGAAATATGTGGCAAGGAAAAGTATTGCGATCTTGAAAAAATTGGAATTTTGAGTTTTCAATGAAAATACACTTTTTAAGAAATCCTGAAGTTCAAATAACCATTAATAATTTGTATGGCAGTCTGGCTACGAACAGCCTGGTCCGAAAACGACAAGTTATACGAAATTGAAATTATTTATTTAAGCTAGGTATATACGTGCCTGGGATGTTAAAGCAAGTTTTTTTCTAAAATCGGCTTCCCGGAAGTGACTCTTCATATAAATCGATTTTTATCTCACCATGTAAAATTAAATGGTATTCTAATATCAGCTATGTTTTATGCTCTTTGAAACAGTTTGACAAGTAATTTAAATGCCGAATTTTCAAAAATTTCTTTAATTTTGATTATTTTAAATAATTAACCATTTCTCTTTGTTAGTAGTAATAAACAATAGGTAAGTTTAAAATATGAATGAGTTTCATAATTAACTGAAGGAGAAAATAAATGTTTCCATGGTTGTGACAACAATCAGATATTCCATTCATTTACCTACATATAAAATATATACTCTTCTTAATTATTCCTCTTCTATCATTGAGCAGTGTGGGTTGTTCGCATATAGAGCCAGTTCATAATTTTCGGTTCTGTACCATTTGGCTTTGTCTATTTCATTCATTTCCTCTCTCTTCCATTGCTTCTTCAAAGAAACTGTTTTGAAACTTTAATTTAATTTAACAGTATATCTCACAATTTTAGAATAGCATTTTTTTCTAGATATGTAACAACCGATATAAAATCAACGTGGTTCAAAAGTTTACACGTAAGGAATTTTTGTTGTGGAAGTCCTCTAAGTTCCCCCCCCAGTGCACGATAAAACTGTTGAAAAATAAATGGCTGTTTGCAATTTATTTAGGGGTCCAATTTTAGGGCTTTGGGCGGATTTGTTTATGGGGCACGGCGCGAATTGATTTTCGGGGCTTAGGGTGGACACGATTTGGGAGTCTAGTCCGAATGTAATTTTGGGGCTTTGGGTGCAGTTTTTTTGGATTCGGGGCTGATATGTGTGACAGTTGCTTCACTGGCAAAGAGCATGCAATCTATCAGCTATCACACCAGATCTAGTGTCACAGTGAATATTGTGATGACTTATCTTTCATATAGTTTACACCATGCAAGTGCCTGAGACAGTTGCTGTAATGGCTGAAAACTGTGTTTTGCGTTAACCTAGAATAATTCTTTAATTTGTGGATACCAAAGAATACTAGGGAATAGTAATTAGCAAAGATGGAAAGTAATTTACAAGGTACTTAATGGAATGAAAAAATTGAATGGTGTATATTTTTAAAATATGCTCCAAAATCATAGGAATGGAGAAAATAAGGCAATAAGATACAGTTCCTTTTATTTAAAACAATATTCCATTCATCATATATATATAGTTGACAGTAAAACTTAAATATAAGAAGATGGTCAGGGTTGCGGCCAAAAAAAGAACAAATAGTTTATAACTATTTAATATACGACGTTTCGCCCGACTTTGCAGGGCTGTTCAAAATGATAGGTTAAACAGCAATATTCCTTTCAGTTTTATCCTTTTGTTCAATGGAGCATTGAGTTTGATTGTTCTAGATCATCATCCAAGTAAACTAATGGCATTGGAAATGAGGTTTCTGAGAAGGCTTTAACCAAGTGGCAATTCAAAACGACTTGGTGCGACAAATGCTGGGTCTTCACGTTTGCCACTTGCCGCAAATCCAAGACTTATGCAAATGCTTGGTAAACAAAGGACCAAAAAACTTCGGAATCCACACGCTTGTTTTGTTCTCTTGAATTTTTTCGGCTATTACATTCGATTTACTCTATGGTATTGCAAAATAAAGATAGGTGAAATGAAAAGAAACTTAAACATCCGCAATTTTGGTAAACTATAAATTCAGCCTTCGTTCTTGAAATTTCATCAGAAACTTTTTTAATTTAATTATCTAGACATGTAATAATGTCTTCATAAATACACAATTTTACTATATTAAACAAGAAATAACCTGTTAAATTTAATTAACAAGATTTGAAACAATTTGTTTCACCTAATGTTTTTACAACTATGTAATACAACCTTATGTTTGACAATGTATTTACACCTAATTGAGAGAATCTAAAAATATACAATCTTAAACAAGAGTTAATTATTGAATCCAAAGGTTGAAGAAATTCTTTAAGTAATTAAAATACGCAGAACACAAATATTCATCTGTTGACAGTTCTAAAATAATGCAAAGTGAAAACAAACGTGAGGATGGAGCATAAGTGTCCTTTGATTTGTGCCAACAAACCGACCACTTTAGGGTCGAAGCTAATTCAGACCAATTTGAACCAGCCAATCCAAATAACCCATCCACAAGCTTACGTATGCACGGATTTGCCAATGTTTGGCAAACATGTAGAGGCACCTTTAAAAGACAAGATGTTTAAGAGGTGTAGAGGCATGTACATATCAGTCACTGTTTTTTACTGCACCCAAAAGCTGCATTCTGTGTGTCTTCTCTCTATGCTGTCACTGCATGGAGGTAATCTTGTTGAGCTAAAAGTAACAAGTCTGAAAAACAGGATGTTTATGTTGAAAAGTAAACATTAACAATCTTACAATCCAAGCAGCCCCCAATCTATAAACAATAAAGTATAATTGATTGAAAACTAAATGTAAGCTAAATAAGTAACCACTATCACAATAACTTGCCACAGTTCAAAAAGCAATTTTCTGAAAGCTTTTACATCCAACTAGAACCTTCAATTTAAAAACTGACATAATTTAACTTTAGCATATTCCTCAAATACTTCATTTATTAAAACAGTATTAATTTTGTTAACTTTTTTTTCCCCCTTCCATGCTTTATGGTCTTCTATTCTATATTTTTAAAAATTATTTGTAATCACCCTTTATGTCTTTCCTTTTGTTTACTCATCTAAGTAATATAAATTGTTACGCATTCTTTACCTTTTCCAGTAGCCAATTATTCCAACATACTTTTATAACTCTAAAACTGGTCACTTGCCACTGATTTTGCTTGGCTTTAAGATCTTGAACAAGCAGGTTCGTTTTTGTGTTTAATTTTATTTTTTCTCATCTTTCTTTTAACACCTCTTCTTCTCTGCTCTTTACTTATTACTCCTTCCTTACCCACGTTACTAGTTATGTTTGCTATATTTACTAAATTACTTCTTTTGTTTTACTTCATATTTTATTTCTTTATTCTAGTATTTTACTTATATATTTAATTAATTACATGCATTTTATTTCATTTTTTCCACATAACTGTAATTTTAAATTATTATTTATTATTAAATTAAAATATTCATATTTCTTTATTCATTTTGGATTATATAACTCTATATTTTATTTCTTTAATCCTGTTATTTCACTTACATATTTAACCTATAAATACAATTATCTATAAATACATTTTATTTCCCACTTTTTTGATTACTTAATTTTAAATAATTTTCATTTTGTACATATATTTACTGACTAGATTTTCATATATATTTTATTACTTGTTCTTTCCTTTTACTTAATTTTAATATTACTCTTCTCATACAGCCTTTATCTTTTTACAATAACTAAATTATTTATGACTTTAAACACTAATTATTTATGTTTCTATAATGTTACTTATTTTCTAATCATTCTGTATATCCTTATATTCATTGGTTATTTTCTTTTTTGTTGTTAGCTCTGATGAAGGCTCGAAATTCTGGCCGAAACATTGGCACTAATGAATAAGTTTTTATTTATTTGTGTTTTTCACTAATCATGCCCCTTCTATCTTCTCCTCATTATATAAATCCACAGTCCACTATTAACTCATCATTACCATACAAACTGTTAAAGTAGAAGAAATTATGAACCCAGACAACTGCTACTTTTGAAAAAGAAAAATCATTATAATTCAAAAAGAAAGTTTTTGGAGAATTACAGAATGAGGAAAACATACGTCAGGGTTGCGGTCAGAAAAAAAAAAACACAATGAAAACTTATTAATTTGCAATGACATTTTGACATAAATTTCAGGCCTTCATAAGGGCTGAAAAAGCAAAAAAGAGATAACAGCTTAACCATAATTTAGAGAAACATAAAAAATAAAAGGAAAATAATTAACAAACAAACTTAGAAATATACCTAATAATAAATTAAGAAGATAGTTGATTGATAATGATTGAAGTAGATGGTAGTTGATTCATAATAATAGAAGATGAAACATAATATTATAGAGATAAAAATTATAAAAACTAAATGATATAATAAAAAATTAAAAAAACAGAAAGTATTCAAGAAATAAACATAATGACAGGTGTGAAAGAAAGTAAAAGAGTAATGAAATTAAAGAAATAAGATATGTAAGTAGTGTCTAAAATAATGAAAAACAATACAATAAACATAATGAATTATATGAAAGAAAACGATATATATGATACAATGGGCAAGAAAGAAAAAATATATTACAATGGATAGAAAGACATACATATATAGGTGTGTAAAAATGTATGCTAAAATAAGCATAGAATGTCGGGAAAAATGAATAAGAATATATCTCATGAGATGAGATATGGAGAATGGGAAACAAAGAAATAAAAAATATTAGGAATGAAAGAAAACTTACATGCTCCACAGAGCTTCTGTGGTTGAATAATGACTTCATAGTTAGAGAGACGGGGAGGGGAAAATACGTTAATCAAAACTGGAACAGTATCCGGCAAGTATGACTAAATGGAAAGACCGTTTAGATAAGAAATGAAATTATACTAAATACTTAAAGAGTAAAATTACATAATAACTAATGTGAAATAAAAAATATGAGAACAAAAGGACAGATAATGTAGAAATACATAGTTTGGCTGCATAAATGAGAAATGATGAAGGTGAGAAAACGAAAGTAACCAGTAAGGAGTTGTCAAGAGGAAAAAAAAACAAACTTATGGCTGTTTTAATAAATTGACTATTCGAGAATATGCTAGGGATAGGTTGTGTTTTGTCAGTTTTGTGGTTTAGAGGAGAAGACTCAAATTGTATACAAATGCTTTCGGATAGGAGTCGTGGTTAGGGACAGTGGCTTCTACTATTGAATTGCATTTTTCTAAGCCATTTCTTTTATATCAAACAACTCTAAATCTATGTTGTTTTTTTTTAATTCTTTGACCGATACTTTTGAAAATTATAAAACTGAAAAAATTGTTTGACATCCTTAATCCAAAGTAAGTTTTGGATGGACTCTAAATAACAATTTAATGTACAACTTGGTAATACTGAAAATAAAACAATTTAATTTAAAATTTAGGAAAATTTAATATCTTTCAATTTTACACGCAATTTTTACAATACAAATGTAAAAATTCTAATTTAAAATCAAATATACTATTTTATTCATGTCAACTAAATTTATTTTATACATATAAAAAGTAAAAATTAGCATACATAAATCAGTCTCAACATTACATAAATTTAAGATGATATGACAACAATAAACTATTGTGAAACTACTATAGAAATAACCTAAAAAAGCAAAACTGTTGAAATTCATAAACCAAATATCATAATTTAATTATACTTTTATACTCATAAGGTGCTCCTATATTTGGAATTAGTAGAAGCAACCAACTTATCTTTTAATAAAATAATAATAAGAACTCTTTGATTAATATGTGCTTATACATAAGACTAGTCATACTAAATATAAAACATTATAAAAGTTACCAGTATTACAAATAGGTATACCAATTTCATTACTACTTATATGTACATACATACATTTATATTAATAAACAATTAAATTAAAGCCTAATAAAAACATTTGTACTATTAAAGGAATAAAATTATACATATATACTATACATCTATTATTTACATTTAACTATCATTATGTACAGAAAGTGTAATAAATAAACCTTAATATCTGTAACGAAGGGGACTTCTTAAAACTTCTAATACAAAACCAAATAAATTTCACTAATTACAGTTAAACAATATTTACAAAGAATAGTCAACAGAACAATATAAAATCATTTATAGAAATAACTAAGCTGAGAGCTATGAGCAAAAGAGATCAATAATCGAGAAAAAATAAATAAATGTTATACACTTGTTTCTTTCTTATCTTCATCTGAAGATTTAATGTCAACATAAGTCGGTTCTTGCATTTTTAAATGAACAATTTCATTCTTATAATTTATAGGGACCTGAGGATTATATTTGCGGGAAGGAAAAGGTGAAATATCTGGAGCAACTGTAGCGTATAAATGAGAACTACGGCTTGAATGATCTGAAGTTAAATCTCTTGTACATTCAGTAATGGAATGAGCTTCAGATACCAAGCATGAGCAACAATCAGACCCAACAGAAGCGTATTTGACTGAGCTGTCGCCTCTCTCAGCTCCGATCACCAACCTTTCTAAAGGTCTAGTTCCATGGAGGATGTTTACATTTGCTGACTGAGGGGATGGAATCTCGACATGGATATTAGTGTTGTTGACTTTTGATCCTAAAAGAAATAATTCAGCATTATCTTGAGATATTGGCGTAGCGCCATCACCACTCCTTCTTGTTCCTAGATTATTTTGTTTTCTTCTTTGCTTTTTGAAAAATTTACGAGCTACTATACTTTGATGAGGATTATAAAATGTATTAGGTTCATTAATAACATTATTATGATATTGTCTACGATGTAAATCTATTAAATTCGTTTTTTGAGAAGCCTCTCCTTGAGGTTCAGGTCGGGGACTAGTAGATTTTCTTCCAACACTTGAACTAATACTGTTCCTTGGATTCAATATGGGTGGTGTAACATGCTGAAGATCAGTAATATTTCGAGATCTCTTAATATGCTTCAGAGTAAACCAAACTGAGCGGACATCACTCCTTGAAAAACAGTAGAAAAAAATCACAAACGCACCTAAGACAACAATAAAAAGAGCATACACAATACTTAATAATGTTTCTTCATATGGGAAGTGAAAAGGCTGAATAACTGATAATGTAGCCAAAGCCCACACCATTGTAAACAAAGCTATTACTATCAAAAAAGCCTTTAGCTGAACGTAGGGGGGGTGTTCCAAGTCCTCAATATGACTACTTGGCGTCGCAATGCTGTGTAAGCTAGCATGCTCAGCTGGAGTCGCAACAGTTTCTAATAGTTCAAGATCAGTAGCCTGTGTTCCTTCAGATAACTGAGCATTAGAATCTTTTTCGACAGCAGCTGATCTCACCTGCAAATAATCCATAGTTAATTGGGAAGACATACACTAAAAACTATCCATATTATCATAAAATTCTACATTAATTTGCTCATATGCAATTATCTTAATATAGAATATATAGAATAGAATTTTTATAAAAGCAATTTTTAAAATTAGTGTATCTTTTATGAAGATATTTCATGATGTTCAACAAGAGAAAGCTCTATTTATTCTAGAAAAATAAAAGAAGTGAGTGAGCAAATGAATATTTCATGCATTCAGAATTGAAGTAGCAATTTTTTAAAATCTAATAGCTAAACTTTACTAATAAGGTTTATGGAAATCAAAATTTATACCTTGCAACTACAATTAAGCATCAAGAAAAAGAAAAATGCACTTGACTTTCAAATAAGATGCTGCCAACCATAAAAGATTTATAAATATGAAGAAGATGGTCAGAGCTGGGTTCAAAAAGAACAAATATAGTTTACAACTATTTATTAGCCGACATTTCGCTCCACTTTATAAGGCTTTATCAGAGCTGTTCATGATGATAACTCTACAGACACAGAAATCAGAAATGTTCAGGACTCCTTTTCATTAATCAAAATGCTTACTACTTATATGTGAATTATAACAAACGGTTTACTTCACAGTGGTGCTAAGTACATTTGCACTAGTTTTACGAAAAATATAATTAGATGCTCTCTTTTTTAATAAAATTATAACTTTTCAATTAATTCGAACAATTCTTCTGAGCTAAGCCCACGGGACAATTTTAACATAGATAGCAGATTTATTGCCCTCTGACTTAAATACCATGTCTGTCAGATCTTCTTCATAAAATCCACCAACAGTCTAGATTTGTTTGAACTATAAATCAGTAGACTTTTATTATTAGATGGATGGACCCTGTACTTTTTGTGCATACTTGAAAGCTTAAATATACAGGCTTTGTTAGATAGGGTGCTCTGCAGTGTCTATAAATATAAATGGTTAAAGAGTTTTAAATGTTAGATAGTATATATAAATAACTACATTGCACTTGACTGCGATACTGGCCCTCGAAAATATCCTCCACAGATGTCCTGCATCAAAACAATTTGTCAGTAATCCAGTAAGACCAGGCCTGCAGGTTTCAACAACAAATTTGTGGCCTCTAAGAAATTCTGTTAGTGTTTAGATCTCAGCGAGTGCTAAACTCAGTTAGTATAAGTTTATGGATAGCCGAGTCATATGGCTTCCACATATACCCTGAGACACTGGAGTTCCAAAATATTATATAGGAATGGGTCATTCAACGTCAACTTAGCATAGTTTTAAACCTTACCATCTCATATTTTCTTCAATTTTGCACAGCGTTTGTGTAAGTATTCTAACCTTTCTTAGCTTTTGCTGAACAAGCAATATTTGACACTTCATTTTTATCAAATGATAATTTAGGAGTTTAGCCATTTACCTTCTAGAACCAAAAGGGTTCCTCCGCTTAAAAAGCTTGGGAACCATTGGCTTAACTGTTAAACAGAAGGGATATTTTTCAGGAGGCAAGCTAATTACTTACTATGTGAATTGTTATTTCAATATAGACATTAGTAACTTTACAAACCGGATGTGTTGAATAGACATTCTTGATAATATTGTGTAATGTAGAAGAAAAAACAATTTTCACTTTTAGCACTAGCATTTAGAATGGAAAAGGAAATATGCTAATATGAGAGGTTTCACTTGGGTATACTAGTCACTATAAAATTATATCACTAAGAAACTACAAAATTTATATAAAAGAGAACAGATATTTTAAACATCATACACGAACTTACATAATTTGTTCTAAATTAGCAAACATACCATCAAAGCTCTAGTAAATATAAAAACTGCAATAGCTCCAACAGGGACAATGACAGGTGTAAAGCCAGGACCAGGGCCGAGTGAACAATAATGAGGATTTGCATAACCCGATGGATTGACTGCTCCAGAAAGACCGACAAGAAGTCCAGGAATTCCCCATCCAACCAAATATAAACCCAAAGCTGGATGAGGTGTTGGTGGAGCATTTTCTTCTGGAACAACTTCTGGTTTGGAGCCAACACGATGCATACAACTAAAAATAAATAAAAACGTTATAAACAAAAACTAAATAACGAATAAAAATAATATGCACAATAACATCCTTCAAACCAGAAGCAAAATTTAATAAAAATTTCGAGTTGGTAATAAAACAGATACACAGAATTTATTACTTACTTAATAGAGACTGCCATCCAGAATAATGAACACAGCGTTAAGTAATGCAGCATTAATCCTATCCCCTGACAGAATCTAATGTTTTCTGTCTGATATATACCAACACTAGAATAAAACAATAAAAATAACAATGTTAATGCAATCATCTAATTTCAAACTAATAATAATAATAAATCTGAACTAATGAATAGATACTTTTTTATACTATACTTTTTTGATCTATAATTGGAGGGCTTCCTCTAAAAAGGTTGTAACTACAAAATTTAACAAATAAATTTTTTAGCATAAAACAATTCTTTCTGAACTAATCTGATTGTAGCTAGCAATGAATCATTCCTTAATCTTTAACAAAGACTCTCATGTACCAAATCTGAAAATATGTTAATTTGGCCGAAGACCAAACGGTTTTTTTCTTACCTGTGAAAGGTTTGAAGAAATGTCATTTACAACTAAGGTTGTAACAGTTGTAATGCAAGGTTATAATGTTAAGGTTTTTTTTACTAATCAAAAATCTATACGAATCAGTGTACTCTAGATGCAATTAGCTTTAAAAGTATTATTTTGATATTTGATGATAAATGCATATATTTGCCTATTTGAACTATTTCAGTTGAATAAAATTAAAAAAAAAAAAAAATAGAAATAATAAATTAAAATGCAATAATGAAGACAATATTCCAGATTATAATCGAAGGTTTATATTCATTCAATTAGTATACAACAGTATAAAAAAACGCTACCTATAATAATTTACTTCCAGCATTAGGTATGGATTTTTTCATGTCCTGAAATTCTATTTCTCCTTTGTATTTGTATTCAACATTACACCCTACTTTAAGCTAAATTTGTTGCTCACTTTCCTAACTAGTTCTAATTTTTATTATTTTTAAAATACCAAAAGTAAGTGCATAATTTAGTTCAATATTAAAATCTTGAAGAAATGTCATTTACAACTAAGGTTGTAACAGTTGTAATGCAAGGTTATAATGTTAAGGTTTTTTTTTGCTAATCAAAAATCTATACGAATCAGTGTACTCTAGATGCAATTAGCTTTAAAAGTATTATTTTGATATTTGATGATAAATGCATATATTTGCCTATTTGAACTATTTCAGTTGAATAAAATTAAAAAAAAAAAAAAATAGAAATAATAAATTAAAATGCAATAATGAAGACAATATTCCAGATTATAATCGAATTTTCATCTTTGCACAATACCAAAGATGAAAATTTGACTCTGACTTTGTCTTCAGTCAAAACAGCCCTGAAGAAAGCCCTGCAACGTGGAGCGAAAAATTGACTAAAATAAAAACAGTTATTACTATTTGAGTTTTTTGCTTTACCGCACCCGGACCATATTCCATTTATCAAAGATGAAACAGTTTTTACAATTGATGGGAAAATTGATTGCAACTATTGCTCAAAACATAGTATAAGTGAAAGAAAATCACAAATCATTATACATGTCAATACAGTTGAGTTCTATGGTTATTTTTCTTTCCGTTACCCATGTAACTTGATTAGGGATTGCTTTTAGATATTACCAGAAATTTTCTAATATATAACACAATCCCCGTAAAATTTAAACATACTATATGATTTAAATTTGCTTGCCAAAAGGAATAAAATAACTGTATCAATGCATATTGATTATTAAATTATCTAAAAAATGAACTAAAAACAAAACAAATTTATAATGAATGGGAAACCAATTACCTCCACAACCTGTGATTACAAGATAAGGCACATGGCTGCATTTTATGGAAAACATTTGGATATATTTAAAGCCAATCCATGAATTTAGAAAAGGTAAACAAAGTAATGAATATTACAATGTTAATGTTACTTTCATACCCATCTTAGATTTATTTAAACTAAACTGAAGCAATTTCAGGAAACAAATCTGTTGTTAGACAAAACTTTAATATTATAAAAACAATATAAAGAAAGTATATTTCATGTACCAGGCCAAGTAGAAGAAACATTGACAGAAAAATCAGAAAAAATGTTTATTAAAAATGCGGGACAGGCCATTTTAGATGTTAATATAACATTAACCCATTGACAGTTTATCCTGTGACAGTCACAGAAATATCGTACCACACACGGGCAGAGTAACTGTTTAGTCTACCAAAGATATTTAAGACTATGGCTAGATTCTTTGCTTCCGCTGTTTTCCAAGATTATTTTAATTGAAGAAGGAGACGTGGTTCAGTTTTGAACTCAGTATGCAATCGAATTTGAAACCGATCACACGATCCTCCGCACCAGAGTTTAGTGCATCATCAGTTCTAACTAATAACAAAATACTATAAGGAAGAGCATACAAATTTGTTCTGTTGATGTAGAAAGATTATTCTGTAATTAAAAAAACATTTTAAATGACAAAAAATTAGGATTTACACAATCAATCAAATTTAGAAATGCATCTTGTAATAAATCTTAATGAAGAAAATATCGCTGACTAATGTATAATCTTGTCATTTATACACTACTTGCATATTTTAAATATTGTCTCACTGTGTGTTTCTAAACTCTATAGGCATACATTTATGTAGTTTCTATTTCTTATAATTTTTCTATTAATTTGAGTTTGATTTCTTTTTTGTTATATTACAATCAATTAGTTATCCTTTTTAAATTCAGTTCTTGTTTTTCCATTGGGTTACTAATTGTAAATTTTTATGTTTCAGTTTAGAAAGTGTGTAATATTATGTTTTTAGATGTTTAGTTAAATAGCAATTTTAGGTATTTACATATTCTGGTTTATGAGAAAAAGAAAAGGAAATTTGAAACAATTTTTTTAATTTTTTATCCTTTCTCCTATTTCTTTCTTTATTCAGAACTTTTTGTAGGCATATTAGTATATTTTAGCTGTCTTATTTTATAGTTGAAACTTCATAGCTATATATTTAATTTTTTTTTAATGCATATGTAACAGATTTTTATAACATATTAAACAATTTGCATATTCTGGGTATTTTTAAAGAATAAAAATCCGGGCCTTGGTTATAACCTTTATAGAGAGAGCTTTTCAATGATATACAACAATCTTGATAATGGCGAATAAACCAAATGTATTTAGTACCTGAAAACGAGAGAAAGAAAAGATATTGCAAGCCAAGTATTTGCTAAAGCATGCTTCATTCTTCCTGACATCTGAATAGACGAGTAGCATACAGCATACGTGAAAGCAGCTACAATCAAGCATGTCGATCCAACAAAGGTACCGACAAATATGCCAGGAGGAGAATGCCTCGATTTAGATTGTTCTAATCTGCAATTTGAACAAATATATTATTTAAAATATCCTATTACTAAATTAATACGGTATAAAATGAATTTAAATTAAATTGAATATTTTAATTAAATTAAAGTCCTGAGATATTGGTGAAGAGCCGAAGATAGGAGGAGGGTAGGTCATGCTTTTCAGTTTTCTTTTATATCTCTAAAACAGTTGTTCGTAACTTTCAACATTAAAAGAATGTACATATTTTTTTATTGTACTTGTTATAGTTTGAGAAATATAAGCTTTTATTGAAATGAAAATTGGTTTTAGAACCTTTTTTTTTTTAAACTATGAACAACTGATTTTTTGATAAACGAAAAATATATTCCGGTAGTTAAAAGCCCTGAAGTAAATTCTGACTGTCCTTCCATTTCTGTATATATTCCCTCTTTTGAGCATTTATTGATTGCACTAAAATACAAAACTATTCAAGCTTACCTTGGATATGATGAAGAATGAATCGATGAAGCGAGGGCAAAGTAACCTAAAGAGGTACAGTGGAGCACAAGGAGATCATGTAATATATCCGCGGGACGACAAGGCCTGACTGCCCATTGTCCTGTTGTTTCACTCCACCAAACTGGTGTTGCTCCTTCTCGTAGTCCTCCAAGCATCACTACAACTGGCTCGGTAAGATCGTCCACTTCCAAACCCACTAAAATGGTCAAATAAATTAATTTTTTACTTGCAAAAAAAAAAAAAAATGTATTTTATAATGTATTACATTATAAAACCTTAAACATCCATAAATTAAAGATTAACTTAGCTGAATATAATTTTATTATTTTTTAAATAATGTTGACTCTTCCTAAACTGAAATAATTTAAATCAAAATGGTGCACATCAGGGAAAAAGTATATTAATAAAAAATGATAATTTTATTAAGGAAATTTAATTAAAAAGGGAAATTACATAGTAACAATATTTTTTATTAGTTTCTAAAATGGATAGATATAGTTTGAAACGATTACTTTGTTGCAAAGTTTAAAGAAGCTTTTTCAAGTTCACTGATCTGCTTTGTGAAGATTAATTGACGCTTCATTGATCAATGGGCACTGTTCAATGGAATCAAAGTAATAAAATTTTTTATTTTTTTAAATATCAGAGATAGTGCATAATACCAACGTTAAATTCCACTGCTAATTTTGTTCAGGGGTCATCTCATTTAAGGCATTTTATCATCTTTAGTTTTTACTCCTAAGTTAATATGAGATGTTTCCTTCTCAAAGTGCACATTACAAATTAAGAAAACAATTTAACGTAAATCAATATTTATTAATTATGTTGAATTCAGATAGAAATTCAAGATAAGAGGTTTTACATCTCAGCACCCATGATATTTAAATTGATTTTTTTTTTTTTTACATTGGTTTGTATCATTGAAGAGGTTAGTGAGAGTGCACTACATTCAGTTCATTTTGCTTAAGTAGTTTTGTAAGATGAATTTTACATAATACATAGTTGTTTTTTTTTCTTGATCAGGCCATAACTGCTTTCATTGAACTCGGGATCAAATAATTGCTGAGAAATAGAAATAATGTAAAAAATTTCCAAATCAATGATAAACATGCTTGTGATACTAATTAAACATCAAAGAAAAAACCTTTTTTAATTAAAAAATATTTTATTCAATACTTTCCTCTGAGAATTAGTAAACTTAATTTAATGTGGGGGATTAATCTTAGTGTAATATTAAAATAAAAAATGTTTTGAAAAACAAAAAGTTGAGAAGGAATATTAAAATTTAAATGCAATACTAAAACTTGGAAATTATAGGTACAACTTATATATTTCATTGAATTTTTATAGAAGACAAAAAAAATACTATGAATAATAATACGATATTGCTAATAGAGAGGAAGCTACATAACATAGATTAATTATTTTGGTTATTTGTGTTGACTTTCCCCACTTGTTAGCTTATGTTAATCAAAGTTTTACTAAACAAATTGTCGTATTTCTCATTATCAACTTACCCAATTTGGCACCAACAACAGGGGATGAAATAACCCTACTGGAATTATAAGTCATAGGAAATAAATTTGTATTATCAAACATCCCTACAATTAATTCCTTTACTGTTGCTGTTTTTCCTTGTCTTTCTAATTGATGGAACAATGACGCAGGTATCTGTATGGAAGCCTCTAAAATCTAGGGAGAAAAAAATAAATAAATTCACTATCTATAATAATAAATATAAAGGTTGAAAGATAAATATTATAAAAACCTTATCATGGGTAAGTAAAACACCACTTTTGTTACTTTTTGAACAATGACAAATTCTATCGCCAGGTTTTTTTTCTCGACTGTTCCACCAACTACAAGTCAAACCCAAAAAGCTTTCTCTATAAATTTTAAATTCGTCGATGGCCATATTCCACTAAAAAAGAAAATTAATTATTCTCAGCAGTAATTTTATTTATGTTGAATAAAAAATTGGATAAGGAAAACCAAAACAAATGAGAAAAACAAAATGTTTAACAAAAATACTCAATGCTAAGTGTTTTCATACTACGTACCTTACAAGACTGTAGTGAAGTATGAGGTATTATAGTTTCTATAGCTTCTAACAGTTTTGAACAAGATTTATCTTCCAATTGTGCCGAAGATAATAATTCTTTATCAAGGTCCATTAAAAAACTAATTAAATCCAACAGGAGGGAACCCAACTAAAATAGGTTTTAAAAACATATATGCATTAAAATAATTGACATTTTTGAAAATTACATGTTAAGAAAAAAGTACATAAGAGGAAACAACAATCTAAATTAAAAAAAAATTACATTTTTTTCTTCATTTAAAAATTCCAAATACTTTCTAACTGTTCGAGTAATAAATACTATATCCATTGAATCAGTCAACAAATGTTTGTTTTCAATAGTATAATTGTTAAGTCTTTTAGCACTTTCGAATATTGTGTCTCGTGCCTTGGTTAAATTCATCTGAAAAACAAGAATAGCAAATTTTACCTTCATTGATAAAAATTAATAGCATATAGGACAGAAAGAACATAAATGTTTATTTAGAAATAACATGAAAATTAGTAATCAAAGCCTGTTTCATTGAAAAATATTTCAACAAAAAGCTGGAATATGTTCAGATAGGGATGTAATTCTCTCAGATCAAATCAAATAAACAAAATCAATAAACATTTTTCCAGTGTGTTACTGTAGGAGACAAACAGAAAATATTATAGTAACTGCTATTCCATTTACAACATTGATGTTATTCACATCAGATATATCGAACTGGTATCACTGCTCTAACATCACATGTTTTGATATCCATTGCATTAGCACGTTTCATCAGCTTAAACAACAAAAATATATAACATAATAAATTTCTAAATCATTCCCTAAATCTTATAATTGAATTTTCTTTTATACGGATTATAAAAACTTTTTACATTTTTTTAACCATTTCCTAATTCTAAATTAATGTTCTTCAATTCAAATATTTATGTAATGGTTATAAAATAAGTTTTCATGAAACAATTATTTTTTCAATAATCACCACAGAAAGAATAATAAATATTATTTAATTTATTTTTAAATGATACATGTGGTTGATGCATGTTGAAATCGTGACATTTCTACAGCTAAGTAAATTTTAAAAATATATTTAAAAGTTTTTAGCAACTTTCTCGAAATTTAAGTCTTTTTGAGTTTAGTGTTGGAAGATTCATCAAGGAATACAGAACCTGAATCCATAATAGCATCACATGTATTAATAATGGAATTAAGACAATTTTAGATCAATAACTGATTAAGAAGTTTATAAAAAAAATATTAAGGACATAGTTGATTTTAATTAAAAATTAAATTGCTGAAAATAAAATAAAAAATCAAAGTAAACTTACTTGAGCAAACTGTTGCAATATTCTAGTAGTCTCACTTGTAAATGAGCAAATAGAAGTATTAAGATTCTGCCATTCACCGTCAAGAGTACAGTTATTTCTTGCTAAACCAAACCCTATTTCAGCCTGGCAAGGAAGTTCTACAACGTGACCGGCAACAGTTTTAGGCCAAACATAATGTCCCTTATTGTCTTCAGTCACTAAAATTCAATTATACTCTATAATTAATTTAATGAAATAAATTAGAACACCAAATTGAGGCACAACAAACTAACTTTCTTTTTTGTTTTTTCCAATAAACTTAAATCTTAATTCAGTTAAAAAAAAAAAACCTTTACTTACTCAGTCATTTTATAAATGAGTTTTAATTTAAATAATTAAAGAATATTCATGTCTACAATAAATTATACAGCTAATAATGCATAAATAAAACATAAATTCACAAACCAGGGAATCAGTATCAGAAGACGAGAGTAGTAATATTGAAGATTTTTATTAACATATTTAAAAAGCAATATCAAAGTTAACAATAGTCCAAGGTTTGTAGAAGTTTCTGAATGAATCATCTAATTATGGGTATATAGATTTTCCATAACATATTAATATGGAATATATTTTTACATCTATGGAGATGATGGAAATACTGAAAGTATGAACTGTTGCCATGAACAAATGATAGACATTGGTAAAGTAATAAAAATAAGAATGGAAACTCATTATACAAAATTAGATTATTATTCCATCAAATGTTATGAAAAGGAGAGTGTAATTGTCATCATTAAATGTTTTTAGGAGGACAAGGAATAATATATTTAAGATTTGTATAGTAATAGAGAGGAATCTCACTAATCTGAACTAATTAAAGCTAAGGGGGATCAAATTAGTGAAAAATTAAGATTTGCAAATAGGAAAAAAAAGTCTCTTCATAAATAACAAATCAATTTATCAACAATAGAATTTCGGACTGAAGATTAATTAAATGAAAAAGTTAAAAATATCTGCCAATAAAGAAATAGAGAAAATAAATACACTTCCAAATTTCAATACATTGCTTGGATTTTATTTTAAATGAAAAGAGTTGGTATTTTTAACTAGATTATTTAAACCTCAGATTGTAAGGTGTCGATAATACCGTTTTATTGAATGTATTTATATATGTACAACATACATATAATCAAATCATGAATTTTTTTTAAGGGATGGTCCAGATTATGGAATCGTCTGGATTGTTGAGTGTACACTGTAACATTAAAGTAGTAATCTGTACAATCCAACTAAAGTTAATTAAAAAAATGAGGCATATTTAATGTTTTATTTTGATCATAAATTTATGTACAAATAGTGAAATTAATTTTATAAACATTAAATTGTTAACTAACCAAATAAGGCATTGGTATAGGCCCAGAACAGGAAATAATTTTATCTTCCTTATGCTTGTGATTATGTCATACCTATGTTTGTGTTTCTAAATTTAAAGTTCATTACTTACAGAGGCTATTTTGAAATTATGAAAAGCATTGTCAATATTATCAATCGTCTCTTTTTGTATTGAATAATAATAAACAGTGATGGCCATGGTTATAATAAACAATAAAATTAAATGAGTGTGTAACTATAAATAAATTAATGAAAGATGGAATGGAAAATTCAAGTAAGAATTTCTTAATTTCAAACACGAAGTATTGTGACTCTCTTGTTTATACTGTCTAGAATTTTTATGTTTAAATTAAATGTTATATATTTATTTTTAATGTTAAAAAATAATATTCAATTGTATCCTATATTTTTTACTCTAAATTATTCTTGTTAATTTCTGAAAGAGCAAAGTAATATATTTTGAAAAGAGTAAATAATATTTTTAACTTAAAATTTTACTGATTTATTCTTAGAAGAGGACTTACCAATAGACTTGCAGTATTTGGTCGAATTTGAGATAACTATGACAGAAACAGTACTAGAATGATTTCCTTCATTAGAGAATAGCTCACAATTCCATTCGCCAGTATGATTATTTTCTAACTTATCAATAATAAGTGAGCTGAAAACATTAATTATTACAGTACCATATAATTTCAAAAAATATAACTGAATAATATTTGATTTAAGGTAAGCATTATTAATAACAAGATTAAATTACACTATTAAAACCATTGTAATGTAAGCAAAAGAATAAATAATACTTGTTTAATAAATTATAATACATGAAACATTATATACTCTTGAAATTAAAACAATTTTTTTCATATAAAAAATATAGGTAAATACAGAATACATTATTCTAAACCACAAATGAAAATAGAAAACTGTGAATATAAACTCTACTACCGAAATACTCCAATCTTTACCTCCTATTTCTTCTAAGCAACGGAATGTTATTGCATATGTTCTTAAGCAATCAGCAATTGTTAATGATGTTGCCTTTACAAATTAATGAAACTTGACATAGTAGTCCACATCTAAATGAAACTCAAGACTCTTTTGAAAACACATTAATACACTTACTTTATGTTTACACGTGCAGATGCAAGATCTTTCTTTATGGTGACACTCACAGTTATATGGGACTGAATTTACTTGCTAAGACCTGTAGCATTTAGAGGAAGGCACCAGACTACTATACCAAATTTCATTAGGAGAATCATTATTAGTTAATGATACCAACTGTAACTTTCTGCATTATATTAACATAAACCCCACCTTATTATTGAATATGTACCAATATTATTAAACATAGTATATATAAATACAACACGAGTCAGTATTATTGCTACAATACACTCTTAAATCAATCTATATATTGACTAAATTTGGTATTGACCATGTACAAGGCCCTCAAGTTAAAATGTGAATAGATGCAGTTGATTCTCATGATGGCCATTACCATCCACCATTTAAGAATATAAAATATAATAAAATCTTTTATTATGCAATTTGAGCTCAAATCGCTTCTCAAAGCTCATAGGATATTACAAATATCATAAGACAACGGATTTATAAATTCGTTTTCTAGTTTGCACAAACTGTCGGCTATACAATGAGCAGGTTATGTGACACTACTAAACACATTACTCTCCTTTTAGTTTTGCCATATTCAGGTAAAAATAAACATATCATTCTTAAATTGAACAAAAATGTAGATGAAATATTATCATGGGACACAATTTCTCGAGTGTTCAAAGTATGGAAATAAGTTGACTCCAATTAAATCAAGAAAATATACAAACAAAACTGAATTTATAATAAAGTATCTATATAAAACTCAATTAATTCAATAAAAAAATCAGATGTAAAGAAAAGAATAAAACCTCCAACATACGGACAAATCATTTTACAAATATAGCTAACCATCAAGGGTAGTGAGCAAGCAGCAATATATACACAAAAAATAAACAATGTATACTTTACAGAAATAATAAGTAAAATTATAGCTATTCAGTCAGTATTAAATTGCTTCTGCTTTCTATCTGGTCAAAATAGTAATATATTACCAATTAAACTTAAACAGTTATTCAATATTTATTGACTATATAAAAAGTTTTATACGATAGAACCAACATATTAACCCTCAGCATGACAGTTCTGGAGTGAGGAACCTACAGTGATATTTATTTATCTCACATGTTAGTGTTCTGAAGTAATTTATTTATTTTTTTTAAGTTGTAAAAACTATTTCTATATAAGCAAATAAATAAGAACAGTAAAACATTATATTGAACATATGATTTGTTATAAAGATAACATAAATACTGAGCCTATACTGTAACTGAGTTTGAAAGACTTATCAGTTGCGTTATGGGTTAAAACAATCTTGATTTTTAATTAAGGGCTGTGTTTCCTGGCCATCATTTAATCAATTATAATAAATAATTATTTGCTTTTAAGCAATATATTAATATCTAATACAATTTTATTTTGAAGGGTTAAGAATAATTAAATTACCTTTCAATAATCCCAGAAGAATCTGCGTTAACGACGCTGAACTGTTTATTCTCAACATGGACTGAATTGGTAAAAACAGTCTCTGGGAGAAGGCCAGCCCAATACCACACAACTTTTGATTCATGGCTTCCCAATCCAGATCGGCAATCCATACGTAGTGAATCTCCTTCAAACACAACCTAAATAAAATCAAGAATAGTAATCATAGAAAAACAACCTTTAGTAAATAAGATAATAAATATCTAGTGTGGTGTTTTTTCTTGTCTATTATTATTTTTTACTAGTAAGTTGTTGTGTTACTAAGTTTCAAGTTCAACATATTTTCAGTTTTATAACTTCACTTGTATTAAATTAGTTATAAATATTTTAGTTTTAATATTATTGCATTTACTTGATCATGATCACAAATTAAATTTAGTTAACCATTTCATGGTTTATTACTATTGACAAAATTATCATATTTGACCTTTAGTAATCTTTATAATTAGTAAAAACACTTACACTAAATATTTAAGACAAATTAACCCGTTTTTGTATTGTCACTAAGATATCAAAGTAGCAACTAACTAAATCTACTTTATCAGTACCAATCATCGGCCAAAAAATAAACAATCTTTAAGTTCAAGAATAGTTGTTAATTAGTTTTTAAGTCTTTTAAAAACTTAATACACTTCATATACACAAAATAACAAGTTCTTATTGCAGGGCATAGATCGATAATTACAAGTGTATGGCAATCGGTGCTTGTTTTATCTAGACTGTATTGTTCTGGTGTCTTAACAAAAATCATTCTAATATTAAAATTTATAACTTTAAATTACAAAATATTCATGTTACATGCAAATTACAAGTAAACATTATTTAAGTATATATATTTTATATATATATATATATATATATAATGTAATATATTGCACTAATATGAAGTCATCAGGTGTGAGAGGAGAGGTATCACCACCTTTTCAGATGGTCTGTCTGGTTGTGTGGACAGGCCCCAGAAACTGTCCTACATTACATAGCAGATTGTGACCAGTACGCCTCTCTAAGATATAGGCTTCTAAGCTCTGATAGAATTATAGAAAATGAGGCTTCCTCTATAGATTGGGCGTCCATTTTAAATTTCATTAGAAAGTTAAAAAGTTTTGATATAGAGGAATAAAAGTTACAAAAAAGCCCACTTGCCGGACTTGTTACCCTCCATCATTACCAGTACCAGTACCAGTAATGCACTAATATGCTATTTAAAAGGTCTGATAATGGTACATTTCTAAGGAATTATTTATAAATCATAAATAATTCTTAATTCGGACTTATGAAATAAATCTAAAACATATATTTTATATGTAAAAAAAAATATATAAAACACTTTTTATATATAAAACATATACACTTTCTTTTATCCTAAATAATAATATTTTCTTCACACTAGTGATATTAATCAACCTTTTTTTTAAAATATATTTTTCACAGTATCCACATTTTATTGTTTGATTTCCAACGTTCCTGCTCTGTTCATGGTAACAGTTAACAATTTTTATTTTAATGACAAGAGACTTAAAATATCAGTACAATAAAAGTTTTTATTTTTTTTTTAGGCTGAATGAACTGTTTCCCTAAAAATAAATATAGAAGTACATATAAAAAATAGATAAAAATTTATGACTGGGTCATCTGACAGCCACGTGTGTCATGTTATGGGTTAAATTATTTTATTTATTATTCCCCTCTCGAGAATTCTATAAGAACTATAACAAATAAATGGAAATACCTGGTCATGATCTGGTGAAAGTTCTATAATAGGCGAGTTTTCTTCTCGTACACACTGTGCAGAAGTTTGGAACTTTTTTATCGGTTGGTCTCTTAAGGTTGATGGTTCAGAACATTTGGTATTTAATGATATTTTCACATTAAAGTTTGTTGCCCAAGAACCAATCCACCACAAGTCGCAATCACAAACTAAGGGGTTCAAAGATAAATCTCTGAAAACAGAAAATTGAGATATATAATATAAACAAATAAATGTACGCATTAATATAAATCATAAACTAACACAAATGAAACATCAGTTTTGACATGGAGAAAAGTTTTATTGTTTAAGGCTAAGAATATTTGCATAATATTGAAACAAGAGTATTTTTATTCCCCTAATTTTTTATACATAATCTAAAGAGTACTAGTCTGTTTTGGGAGAAAGGATGTATAATGACTTATTACTTGACTGGGAGCTCTTATGCTATCTGAATAAGAGCGAGTTGACCGTTGATAAAAAATTTCCTGTAGTGAATCTGAACTGACTACTACATATCCTGCAAGTTTTGTTAAAAATCAAAAAAACAAAATTCAAAATGTTTGTGCCAAATTGGTAAAAAAAAATGTTTAGGCCTAAAAACAAGACCACATATATTTTTCTTGTTTTCATTATGGATAGCAGATTGTTTTATACTTCTATTTAGAACATAAGCTTTATTTAGGTTTTAAAAATTCTCAATTTTTTGTTCTCACACTAATGTATTATGGTTCCATAAATAAATATAGAGTCTTAGTCACAAAAAGCTACAGCACCTTCAATGGCCAAAAGGCTCCAACAGTTTCAGAATGGTATATGAGATGTATAGTGAAACATACTTCACTTCAAAGAGCAAAGACAGACCACATACAAACAACATTCGAACTACCGATGGTGACAGAATTTATGGCGAGGAGACACATCAAATTTTTTGACAGCCTTCAGTACTGTACGAATCCATTATTTAGGGCACTGACACATACTCAGACTCGACTGAGTACAAGTAACTAAATTATATGAATCAAGATACCTGTGAGCCACATCACCAACAGACTGACATAAAATACCACTTCCCAAATAATCAAATTTTCTCAGCTCCCTCTTAAAATGTATTACCAGTATGCTGAAAAAGAGGCTACCTTTAACCCTTTATCATCATGACTTCATCCCCAGGCACTCATGGGGCTTAGAAGAAAAAGCTATTGTTTTATTAACCATCATACATTAGATTTAAGTATACACAATGTAGCACTAACAATAAAATTAAGCTGAAGAATAAGAAAGTAATTAGAGTTATTGAAAATAATCTGCCACTAATTTTTGTTTTTCTGAAATGAATGAAATTTTCATAAAATAAGTTGTCAGCCAGTAATCCACCTTTGTCTTGCGGTAATTAATGAAGGAGACAGGTTAAATGCTCCAATGCCAATTCATAACTTGTTTATTTCTCCAAGTACTTATAAAAAAAATATTTTTTTTATTTTTCATTTATGTTTCTGCGGATAAATCACATCAGGGATAATCAACCTCTACATAATCGGAAATCAAATGTGTGTGTGTGTGTATGCATATACATATTATCTTATTTAACTATTATAATATTTGATTACTACATTTATTTATATCTTATCATATCATATAATAGTACTTACAGTTGTTTTAATGAAACTAAAAAATCAAATGTGCCTTCTTTAATATGCCTAATATAATTCTGGGCAAGTTTCCTGAAATATAAAATAATAAAAAAAATTTAATTATAATGCAATAAATATAATACTTCATACAACAGAACTTTTAATAGTCACTAACAGTTTTTCCAGGTTAATCAGTCCCTCAAAAGTTTCTCTTCCAATGTTACGAATTTGGTTATTCGAGAGATCACTATAAAGAAGAAAATTATATTTATAATATACAGTCCTACATCATATAATATTACAAATATCATGTCATAAAGATAATAAAGAACCATGCAAAAACATTACCATGTTTTTACTAAACATTACTGATATCAAAATATGCCTGATTAAAAATTCAGTGGATAAGTAATATAACTAAAATATTAATAGAAAAATTTCACTAATTTAGGGCATATCACCAAAATGATTTAATTAGGACAAAGGTACAATGAATACATTGAAACCAACATAGGTCTAAGGGAATTAATTCTTTTTTTTATTATACTTTAAATGAAACTTTTATCATTTACATGGACAATATATTAAAATGTAAGTTTTTTTATCAAACAACTATTAAAAAATAAAATTTCAATAAAATTGATTTTAAATTAAAATTTCAGTGCTTATAAATTTTTTAACATGTCATTTATATTATTACTTTTAAAGCTAATGTTTACATTACATGAGGGATGCTGTAATTTTTTTTTTTTCTTATCAGGTAGGACAGTTTAATGATGAAATTAATAGAGGAATAAAACCTTAAAGGAGTACTGATAATGGAAAAATCATTGATAAGTGGGATGAGATAAATAGAGGAACTATAGGGGGCAAGGAAGTGAATTGTTGGTATAAATTTCAATTATGAATTGAAGGTAAGGTGGTAGGAAATTCAGGAAAAATATGTTTCATTATAATTAAACATAAAATAAATTAGGAATTATGTAAGATTAAAAGTAATGTATAATCTACATATTTTCAAATTAAAACAATTTATATAAAAAATATAAGTAGATGGTCAGGGTTGCGGTAAAAAAAAAGAGAACAAATAGTTTAAAACTATTTTAATGTCGACGTTTCGCCCCACTTTGCAGGGCTTCATCAGGGCTAAAAAGATACAAAAAAAAATGTTCTTCTTTTTTTACCACAGCCCTGACCATCTACTTATATTTAAATTTTTACGGTCAACTATATATACATATTTAAAAAATAAAGGTATTAGAGAGTCAAGTATATTGTTGATGAGGGACTGAGTAAGAGAATTAGCAATAGCAAGACCTAAAATCTGATTAAAGAATTTCCATTAGAAGGTGATGGGTAGAACCAGGTCCAAATGAAATATCACGGTATGTTGGTATGAAGAATAGGGAAAAGTAAGTACATGGTTCTGAGATAGACCAGTCATCATTGAAGATTAAAAGAACTTGTTCTCTAATGCCGTGAAATTAAAAAACATATTGTGAATCAAGAGAATGCTGGATGATACTACTACCTAAGGCTTTAAATGTTCAAGAATTTTAACTTTTGATGTAGTAGAGAAGTTGAAGTGAGAGAATTAAAAATATTGTTACTGGAAATAATGATACAAAGGAGATTACCAGCTATAGGAAGTTTACTAAATGCATAATAATGGGATGTACTGCAATATTATAAAACATGGTTTACTGTTTTCAAGGAGGGGAAAATGATTTAGTTCAACCCCACGAGTTTGCATCCTATCAACAATCCAAATGTTGTTGGTAAACTTTTTCCTTTTTTTTTTTTTCCATCACGTTTTAAATAAATCTATACAAAGAGTATTTTTTACTTTTATTTATACTTTTTCACTCATAAAAGAAACAATCTTATAGTGTTACTAAATTAAATCATCACTTAACATTACTTGGGATGTAAAAGAAAACACTTTTATTTAAATTTTTTAAAACTTCAGACTCAAAGTTCCAATAAAATATATAAAAATAAGTTTAAAAAATTAAATCAATAAAAATAGATATATACATTCATATTGTTGAAGTTTATTACATAATTTTTCCAAATACTTCCTGTAATCCTAACCCCCTCTCCCCTCAGCAGCAATTAGTTCGGATTACCGAGATATACTGTATTTAGATCAATAATTGAAATTGTTATAAGTACAGATACAATAAATTTCTCTCTATATTAATATCAGATTAGATATAGATTAAATTATGTATCATCCCTATAGATATGAATGAACATTCAAAATCAGTGATTACTGTAAGGAAAACATTAATATCTTTTTAACTTGGATACAAAACTTTGGTTTGGGTGATAATATACAGGCTGGGATTCAAAAGTACTTATATTAAGATCTTTGGACACACTAATTTAATATGAACTTAAACTCTGCCCACCGGGGCATAATAATTTTCTGTTTAAGGAAAGTAATACTGATGCATTGCTAGGAAAAACTTGAACGATTACTCAAAAGTTTAAGAGGAGTGGGTACTGAGAAAGTGAAGGTATTGTGATTGCTACATTCTTATCGTGTGTTTCACTTTAATTTTGAAGACAAATTTCAAAATAATGGCCAAACAAGATTTTTGTTCAGTTGTAAAGATTCTTATTACTTCACATCTCATATACAAATAAGTGTCAATCAGACTTATAGTGTTTCGTGCCATCGTGATTGAATCAATCTGGCCTTAATATTATGACTTTAATCACGACTAACTGTGAAGCAGTATCCTGCCTTAAGGGTTTCCAAAAAATTTGTTAATATTTAATGAAAATATTTTGAAGACTAAAGCTAATAACCCTTAAGTGCCGATTCTGGGGCCAGTGTATTTGTGAAGTGAGTACCCAAAAAAAATCCATTTATTAAGAATATATTTAAACAGACAACAAATTTCCATATGCAAAAAAGTTTTAAAAGTGGCAATTAGATTCTAATGGATTTCTATCTTGAATTAGAAAAACTGGTGATACGTACAGTCTTTTGAGAGATGATAAATTCAAGAATGCACCATCATCAATTCTGGCAATTTGATTTTTATTCAAATGCCTGAAAAACGAAAAAATAAATAATAAAAATATTTTTTTATTTTTAAACTTTAAAATAAATAAAAATTAAAAAGATTACAGTTTTTGGAGATCTTGCATCGAAAACATTGTATATGGTAACACAGTGATATTGTTAGATGACAAGTCACTAAAACAATGGAAAATAATTAAATTAAAAATATTTGTACCAATAAGAACAAAGCAAAAAACTGATGATAATATGATATGATGAAAAACAAAACTTACAGAGTAACTAAATCAGAAAGATTTCCAAAGTGGTTTATCTGAATTTCTTCTATGCTCAAAATAACTGTATCTCCTCCTCCACACTTAGCTTTGAATCGCTCATGATCATTTGAATGATCCTTAGCATGAGATTCTGTACAGATACATTTTAAGGGGCAAGAAACATAACAACTGGAGTATGTAAACAATGACAGGAAAACTAAGACTTTCATTGAGTTACTAACACTACACAAAAGTTTCATTTCCATAATTAACAATATTTATCTATTTAAAATCAATCTCATACATTATAAACTGTTCCAGAAAGGAAAGAATAATGACAAACATAAAAACACAACGTAACATTAAGAACATTAATATTCATCTTGAACTATCATAGTTAAACAATCAGCATGGAATTAGGCCATTCAAAAAGAAATGTCAATCACGATAATGAAATTGAGAATAAAAACATTTTAATTTGCAACCGAAATTGTTTATAACCAACCCATACATTTCAAATAAAACAAGTGTTTATGAAACCGTCAGTGTTACCTACCTAAGCTTACGAATTTAAGGTGTCTTGAAATTCATTTTGTTAGGAGGACAATAGTGTGACAGATACTAATAATTATTTCAAAATAATTATTGTAATAAGTATTCTTGGTAATAAAATACAATACTAAACAATTGAAAAAACTATGTAACGAAAGCGAAAATAACAGGAGCATTATATGAACGAAAAAATGTCTAACAGATCAACAATGTAACATTCTTAAAAAATATTTTGTTTTTTTCCGACTGCCCCAACTTTTCGGCTTCACCCTTTCCTACCAGCTTATTTTCTCCATTATATTTCTTCCTCCAAGTTTAAAGGAAATCGAAAATCGAAAATGAAGAAAATTGTGTTCATCATAATTTGAACTGAAAACTTTTAGGTCAAGAAGTACATATTTTGTTTTTTAGCTTCTGTTATGGCAAAGTGTATAAATAATACATTTATGCATTATTACATATTTACATGTTAGGCTCACTTAGGTCTGTAAAACAGTATGACATATGACGGCAAAGGGAGGAGACCAGTATCGTTGAGAAATTATCTAGCTGACGTCTCTGATTTTCTCACTATACGAAAGTTCTTCTCAACCTTTTTGTTGTGGTGTACATCTGATTAATTAACATTTAATACTACTAAAGTGATCCGTCTTTTCAAGAAAATTTCTTAGAAATGCTAGGATTTTGAAAAAGTTCAATGATACAATCAACAATACATTAACGTTTTCTATCCCTCTTTTTTTAAATTTAGTCATTCTTTGCAATGTCCAGTATACGGGGTGGTTATTCGATTGGTTACCAACATATTCTAGCTCCCTACTGTAGGAAGTTCGAAAGCCATTCCGTGAGTCTGCCAAGAAATAAATTTCAACACACCTCGACCGAACACGAACTGGTGTCGCTCTAACTCTATATTGATAATGTGACGTCTTATAGTCCGAAAGACGTTGCAAAAAATCTGCATGATCTGATGAAAACTTATAGGACTTTTTTGAATCTTTATTGCATTACAATAAAGAAATGAAAGTCTGCTAGTCATATATTAAGGCGGTGTTATTTCGTTTCAGAAAATGATTTAGTTTTTTCTAAGGCTATACAAGAAATAAAGTAAATGCCATTAAAAAATAAATATCGAAGTATTTAAGATGCACGCTCCCTGAAGCTTATTTTATTCCCGAAAAACCTAACATTTTCGTTCATTGTTCATTTGGAACTCCATGTCCATAAAACTACCTTCAGATCTGAAAACTTTTATAGAACATTATTTAAAGTAGTATATTCTTTAAAATATAAGCTCTGAGTATTGCCGATTTTCACATATTTTTCACCTAAGCAGGTAATTGTAGAGGATCGTGGATTTCAGGTAAAATGGCTAAACGTTACATGTATGTACAGGCTAGTGCAGTGTCGCACCAGTCCTTTAACGTTTTTTAATTAATCATTACTTCTATTAATAATAAGTTATTAACTGTGGTGGATTTGTTTTTGAGGCCCGAGGTTGATACAATTTTTGGGCGAATTTATGGGAACAATGTTTTCCCGCCTATCGTCATTACATTACCGCCTACCCTTACATAGATAAGGTTGATATGTTGAGAAAGTTCACTATTAAGGCGTATACGTATGACAGTTAAATGTGTCTGTTAAAACGACTGTTACTGGTACTGGTATTTGGTGAGGGGAACAAGTGCGGCAAGTGAGCCTAGTGGTCCTTTTAGCCAACCCCAGACGGCTACCTAGAACCTAGGTTGCCGCCCCATACTAACCAAGGTGGGAGTTTCAAGATTCATTCTTCGGGACCGCCGAAAAATGAATGTTTAACTGCCCCAGGTGGGAATAGAACCCGCAACGTTCCGAACCGAGCGCACTGGGATTGCGACAGTACAATCATGACTGTAACAATCATACAGTTATAGTTATAACAATTCTCCAAAAGAGTGAATAATGGCGTGTATTAGTCAGGTAAAACAGATATTTTCAAGCCGCTGAGCGGGTATTTTTTGGTTGTAAGAATCAGCAGTACTGGCCTTAAAGACATAATTATTATGAATGTTATACAGGAAAATGGAAAACTTGTGGATGAAGCTAAAGTCACATTCGTGTCTAAATTCTTAAAAGTGCATCGCTTCCTTAAATTAATGCTCTTCTTTGATTTAATTTTTTTTTTTACGTTGGAATCATTACAGTTTGCCATTTTAATAATCTCAGAATGTTTGTTAAAAATAAATCAAAGAAGGCAACCATCGTAGAAGAGATGATTAATTTTTTGCCAGCAATTCCAGAAGGCTGATGCTCTCATAGTAAACTTCTTCAATACCTCCTTATACTTTTCGTTGAACGCGGGGGTGGTGGACACTAATAAAATGTTTTTACTGTTTTATGAGTTATAGTTAGATAACTTAAAATGTTCTTACTGTAGTGATAACAAACAACACAACAAAAAACAATGGCTTGATGGCAACTACTCATTGACTGTTACAAAACCGTTGCAAACGGTTTGAGCTCTAAAATTGATATATACACAGTTTGCCACAGAGCAACATGTATACAATAAAAAATGAATTTTGGCATCTCACTTTAACACACCCTATTAAATATTAATTTTTTATATAATATATTTTTACATAATTTTTCTTACAAAAACAGGATTAGCATACTTTTTATTAGTTACGGTTAGTTAACTTAAAACCTTCTTAATGTGGTGAGAACAAGCAACACAACACAAAACAATGGCTTGATGGCAACTATCGACTGACTGTTACAAATACAATCGATATATTCACAGTTTGCCACAGAGCAACATATATACAATGAAAAATTAATTTTTACATCTCACTTTGACAGTATTAATTGTGTATATTGTATGTATTTATGTACAATAATTACGTTTATGTTTGATTTTCAAGTTTCATTTACAATAATTTATTGTTGTTAAGGTAATCAAAATTTTAATACATATATACATATATATATATATATATATATATATGAGTAATGGGCTGAGGTCTATAAACGTTTGAGAGAAATGCATCTACGGCTCAATAAATTTCACTTAATTGTGCACTAATTTACCGAATTTAATCAAAATTGTTAGTCACGTTTAAATGCTGATAAAATGAAAAATATTTCATATAGAGTGGTATTTTCCGTGGGACAATATTAATGAAAAAATGACTGGAACAAACAACGTAGGCATATATCAGCATAAAGTATATAATTTCAGTTTCGTACGACATTTTGTTTTTAAGCTAGGTTGTTTACTCAAAGACCATTTTACGAGCTAGGTTCAAGGGAGCTCAAAACAAACGTTTTTATCAAAAACTATAATTCGATTTTTTTACGATTGCAATACTTCTTCTATATAATATATTCCATATAAGGGTATGTGAAAGTAATGTGTACACATTATGAGATTTTTTAAAAATGTATAAGTTTTTGCTTTGATGAATATTGATTAGGATCAATGGTTTTAAATTTACATGATTATTGAAACAAATGGAAAGTTTTTTTTATGAAGTTCCTAAGATTAAAACGTAACATAAAGACAACCTATATTTGTATTATTATGTTGTTTAATAAAAAATAGAAATTATTAAGAATTAAACTGGATTTGGTGAATGACACAATACTTCCTTTTTCAAATAAAATAACTTATTTCATATAATCCACATTATTTTATTTGAAAAAGGAAGAATTCTATCATTCACCAAATCCAGTTTAATTCCAAAGACTCTTCCAGTAAAAGATCATTAAGTTTTTGATTAAGAATATTTCAAAATCCGTTTCACCTAGGAGTAAATGAAACTAATGTACCATTTAACAACACGTTTTACAAATATCCATTAACAATAAGTTTGTTCCAAGGACCGGTTTGAGAGTCTGCAAACTGTCAGGAGCATGCGCAGTTCCGTTTTGGTGTTCCATGGAGGCCAGCGCCATTTCTCTGATTGCTTAGACATCTGTTCCAAGGGACCGAATTCCAAGGTCGGAACAGTTTGCGATCTTTCAAGTTCCAAGGCTTATTGAAGCAAGCAGATTATTTATTTGTCAAGATAACTCAATTGGAAAAGCGGTAAGCGGTTATCTTCACTTTTTTATTTCATATTTTAATTGACATTTCTATTTTTACATTAGAATTTTGACTGTCTTAGAAATTAAGCAGTTGTCATTCCCTTAAAAATGAGAAATTTTCAATATTTTACAAATGTAACAAATTTGTTGAACGCGGGGGTGGTGGACACAAATAAAATGTTTTTATTGTTTTATTAGTTACGGTTAAATAACATAAAACGTTCTTACAGTAGTGAGAACAAACAACACAACACACACAACAAAAGCTTGATGGCAACTAACTGGCAACTGACCGTTAGACCAAGTACATAAAGGTTAGTGACTACAATCGATATATTCATCGTTTGCCACAGAGCAATATTTTTGCAATAAAAAATGAACTTTTACATCTCACTTTAACAAAAATGAAATGTACCTTCAGGTGCATTCGTGCTATAAGGGGTAATGTCCCCTTTTATTAAATCTCAGTCTATAATTTGGATTTAGGAACTCACTTCTTCCTTTAAAACTTTAATTGAATAAAATATTGATTGTACTCTTAAAATACCAACAGTCACTATCTGGTTTTGCATATATGTAATGCACTCGTCTATTTTCACTTGTTTAGTCCTTTCCAGTAAATTATTTCTATATGTTCTCAACTAGTTTGGTAGTCCTTTTTTTGAGAGTGAAATTTCAAAACTTTCTTTCTATTTTTCTTATACCATTCATATCCAAATTCTTTTGAATGACTGATTTAGCTTAATATGTAGGTTTTGTGGGTGATACATATAATATAATAGCACTTTTATTATATTCTCAAAATATGATTTTAAAATGCAAGTCTATAGATCATTCAAATCTGTTTACGTCTTGATCATATATAATTATGCGTATTATCAGGAAGCCCAGTATTTCTTTTTTTTTTTTTTTTTTATGAAGTAGCTTTAAAATTTTTAATTCTACTAATTTTCTACTGGAAGATTATTGACTGACTGTGTGAATATGGTCCGGGTGGATGGATGAATGGAATATGGTCCGGGTGCGGTCAAAAAAACTCAAATAGTAAATAATTATACTATTTTTATTGAGCCAACGTTTCGCCCCACGTTGCAGGGCTTCGTCAGGGCTAAAAAAGATACAAAAACTTGACATAGTTACAAAAAGGAAAAAAATTCAAATCAAATGATGAGACAGAATGCATACCTGTTTTGACGGCAGTCTAAGACAGAGTCTCGTTTGTATTGGGAGGAGTGGGGATGGCAGTTATGCCACAATAATTTTAAAGTAAACATAGTAAAAAAGTATTTAAATTAGGTGAACAATAAGTGGTAATATACATAATAGAGGGGAAGAAGAGATATTAATAAAAAAAAAAAACTCAAAGATAGAAAAACAAAGGAAAAATAAAGTATAAAATAATGGGATACAATGTGTGTAAGTGATTAAGAACCACAATATACCAAATGAGTGGGGATACAGAAAAGTGTATCTATCATTCATTTACTAATTTTCTAATTTCATCACCCATAGCATATTATTTTAAATTATTATTGTATTTATATAAATTAATACAAATAAATATAAAAATAAAATAAAAATACAAATAATCTTATTATTGTAAATTGCATTATATTTATTATACTCATTTAAATAGAGGATGTTTCTATTGGCGGTAATTTTGGCTTGGTAAGCTCTTCCTAAGCCCGCTTAACTCTGGAATTTCCAATGTAAAGAGATATTTTGAATGAAGGATACTCTTACAAAATCCAATTTTCAAAATTATACTGTGGTTTTTCCGATCGGGGGGTCCTGAAGGGCTAAACAGGAAATATTAAAAATGATTTTGCAGATTAGATTTTGGAATATTAAACGATGCATAAAATAGAAAAATATAGAATGCAAAAGGTTAAATGGTAAGAGAGTTCAATGATAAGATCACCTTTTAAAAACAAAACACTAAAACTGAGGTCGAAAAATAAATAGTTATGTTTGAACTTATTGACGTTTAAAATGTTTTGGATAGCTTAATTTTAAACTTTTATCCAACGGACTTTTTACACAAAAGTTTATTCAATAATCAATTGGAAAGAAGTTTTAGGTAAAAATAAAAATTAAGAAAGACAGAGAAGTTTATTCTTATATAGGAATTGTATACCTTTTATTTATAAAGGTGAACAACTAATAATAATAACAAAAATAATAATAATAAAAAATAAATAAACGACTCCTTATCCTCTTGGTATGATCTTGCCGATGTTCCAGTTCATAACCTCTGGGTATGATCTTGACCATGTTCCATATCGTAGTTTTAAGTGCAAATAAATTTCATAAACAGCATAGTCTACTAAACTAACAATGCAGCAAATGAAAAAAAATTAAATGACTGGGAAATTTTTGTTTTCATTTAACAATAGTATCCATCGAACTTTAACCAAGAAAGTTCATTAGGAACGTTTATACAATAAATTATTTCTTAGACGTTTTAGGTAACAAAAACAAAATTTGATAGATAGAAATTTATTGTTATACTATGTGTGCAAAATAAATCTTCCCAAATGCTCCTCTCTGGTTAATGAATGGTCTGTTAGTGTCAGCTGCCCCAGAGGTAGGATAATTTGGCCACTCCCTAATTTAAGTTTTTATGTTTAAAAGATTAAAATATATAAGAATTCTAAAGAACTTTTTAGCAAGACTTTTAATGACCTTGCATCATCTGACGAAGCGGAAGGACTAACCAACAAAAAGAAGGTAGTAACCTCATGTTTTCGTAACTTTGCAGTCCGAGAATGGTGGGAGAAAGCGTTCCCAGTCCTTAAACAATCCCAAACTAGGCAACGCTCGATCATGCGCAGTATATCAATCACTTCAGCGTCCGGACTGTCTCTTGGAACGCAGCTAATAACGAATTATTTATTGATAGCTTAAGAAGTTATGCCAACTATATCAATTTAATTTGTATATTTGTTTCTTTACAAAAAAGACATTTTGTTGTTTAATTATTTAATTTTTTATTAAGTTAGCAAAATTTATTTTGTAAAATGAACAAAGTGCGTTTCATGCAGTTACCATTCTTTGGCGCCTATTCATTCTCCCGCCCGGTTAGCTGTCTGGGTCAGACACGTGCTTGTATGTCAAATCTGTCAAATGAATGATTTGGATATTTTGAGTGGTATCTAGTTGTTTGGTATTAGTTAACCAAAAGAGAAGGATTATCCTCTGTTACTAAAAGTTAGTTAATTAGTGTGCAAGTACTTTGTGAAGCTTAGGAGACATTGGTGTATAACAAACGTGCTTGTTAAGCTTTGTTCACTTTTCAACAATTCTTATTATTAGGTTTGAAAATGGGTTCTAGGAAGGTTAAGAGTCCTATTTTGAAAAAAACTTGGAAAAGTGAGTCAATGAACGATAATTCTAACAGTGATGGTTCAGATGCTGATTATGACGGTAATAACTATCAGAAAGTTGCTCGCAGCAATATTAAAAAGCGTCGCATGAATCTTCCTACGGAATCCGTTAGAATTTTAAAGAGGTGGCTTTTTGACCATAGACATAATGCTTATCCAAATGATTTTGAAAAATCTTCTTTAAGTCAGGAAGCCAATCTAACCATATCACAAGTTTCCAATTGGTTTATTAATGCTAGGAGAAGAATTTTGCCTAAATTAATGGAAGATTTTCAGGAAACTTCATACCAGCCAGCTCTGGAACAGGAGACTAGAAGAAAAGGATTAGTTTCTGGTGTTCCTTCAAACAAAACCGTTGGAAAAACTCATGACATTAAGGTTGAGTATGAAGATGAGATTAAGGTTGAATATGAAGATAGTGGGTGGGATCCACATAATACTTCATTTCGCCCAAAAAAAAGCAATGAATTCTCTGACAATGCAACTAAGTTCAGTGATTTTGTGAGTGACATTATAAAAATATCTAGTCCCAGCCATGAAAGTGTGCGTTATATTCCTAATAGTTGTAGTGATAGTTACAGCTATACTCATGAAAGTGAAGATCCCTTCAACTGTCTGAATGTTCTTGTTGAAGCTGCTATGGTTGTGCGTCAAAGAGAATTAGAGGCTGGAGTTTGACTCTTAAGGAAAGTTCTCGGCAGATGAATACAATCGTTTTGGTGTATAATTTTAAGGAGTCGACTGAAATGATTCTCAGAAGACATAACCTGGGATATGATTTGTGGTTAAAAAGTAAATTATGCCCATTGGAGTACAATTGTAAAGGTTGTTTTGTATTCTATGGCTTTATACCAAAGAAGTATGGGTGTTTGATAGTAATCTGTTTGACCATCTATAAGTTCTAAATACTCTGTAGTTCCGTATCTGCTCATTTTTTACTTACTGATCTAGTATGTATATTTCTTTTTTTTTTATAAATAACCACAATGTGTTCGTAGTGAAATCTTCTAGATGAATTTTTAGTGATAGCTCAATTGAATGAAATATGACCTTTTATAAAAATAGAATATACAGGAATATTATTCAAAGGTTGTGTTATCTTTAAAAAGAAAAAAAAATATATTAAGATACTGATGTAACTCTTGAACAATAAATGATGACTAATTTCATGCTAATTTTGTCAAGCACTTTTCAGTATTACCTCAATTTTTAGTTTAGGCTCAGTATTACCTCAATTTTAAATATATGAATGCACTAATTTTACGTTTTATACAATAAATCATAAGTGCTATATTGTTGTTTTTCTTCTAACCTTTATGCAGTATTACTATAAACAACAGTATATCATGACAGTATACCTTTATCTTATGAGAATTTTTGAGTGAATCTTATATTATGATAGATTTATTATCTGTTTATAGATTTAAGAATAAAAAAGGGTTTTTGACTTGTGAGTTTATAACTCAATTTTTTGGTTATAAATACTTTACACAGTTTGTATAAGTTTGCATGCCTGACAAAATATTGTGTTAAAGTTGCTTTAGTTTACCTTATTGGGCAGAACTCATTTGGCTGTTTGAACTAAAATTAACTTTGTGAAATTATATGGGTTGATTAGTTTTAATTTTATTTTTATCAGACTAGTTGATAGTTTATCTTTGAAATCTGATTGCATGCAAGCGATTTAAGTAGTATAAAATGTATACATGTATAAGATGAATTCCTCCAAGTTTCCGGTAGTAGTTTTAATAAATTTTGTTTGGTTAAAATTTGAATAAGCTTAAGATAATAATAATTACTGCTTTGTTTATGACAATACGTGCTACTTAGGTAGTTTTTGTCTCACGTTTGGTCTCATTTTTTAAAATTTTGTATTTTAACGTATTTCATTGATTGCAATGTAGATTGGAGTTACTTAACGTGCCTGCTGCCTCTAGTACAGTGTAGTGGGACTCAATTAGAGAAAATAATCCTAGTCTACAACACTTTCCTTAGAATATGTCAAATTGAAAATAAAATCAAAAATTGTTTTCTTGTTGTACCACTGTCACAGCAGAGCAGTGTTATGCCTAGGGAGCCACTTATAGTCTATGTCATTGATAGTTCATATATTCTCATATTTTTCACTTAATCTTTCAGGAAGATATAATTAACAATAATGCTGGAGTAGAATAATTTTATTTATTGGTTTCAAATTTGAAGTTTTTATTATTAAATCAAATGAGAACAAATGTGTAACACCAGAAGTTGTGTACAGTGTACATAAATCCTTAATTAAATTTATAAATTCATTTTTGGAATGAAAGTATACTATTAGTGAAAAGATCTTATCCTTTTACTAACTAACATCAATTGTGAAAATATATTTTAGAGACTAGGTTATTTTCAGTGTTTATTTAGTATACTGAGTTATATATATATTGCACTTGTGGAACTTGAAGTATAAAAAATGATTTCTAGGTTTTACAAAATTTTGGTTGTTAAAAAAGTACAAAAAATCTGTGAATGAAGGATATGTTAATCAAAAATTCATGAGAGAGATCATAATGAGGTTTTATTAGTTCATACTAGTCAGAACTTCTCCTGGAGCATCCCTAATGAAGGCCTGAAGTTCAGGTTGAAAGGTTGGCATGAATAAATAGATTTAGTTTTATTCTCTGACCATCTCCTCATATGAGAGAGATCAGTTGACGATGTTGATAAAGGAGAGTCGGACAGAAAAGAATATTTTGTTCATATTGTCTTTTACTGCTGAGGAGTGTATTTTTAATCCTGGACAAACTGTTTTCTTCTTCCCCATTCTATATTTATTCTTTGAAAGGTCTCTACAATTCCACCTTCCCAGGGTTCTATTATGTGATTAATCATGTTTATAATATTAATACCTCATGAAGTCATTGTTAATGAAGTGTGCTTAGAAAATTATATTAGACAAATATTGGAGCAAAAATAATACAAGAGGTAATGATTTTTTTTATGCTATTTATATTATATATTATTTATGCTAACAGTTTATAATAGTTTGTTTTTTTATTGATAGTATTTATAGTGATAGGTTTTTTTTGTCCAGTTCTGCATTATCTATGGGAAATTGTTTTTGCTTAACTGAAAAAAAAATCCCTATTCTAAAAAGATATTTAATATTTATTAAGAGATACTTGTTTACAAAGCAATCTTAGCGGCAGGAACTTCATAACTCACACAGAGTGTTAGTATTGGCCAGACGTCTACTGCAAATAACCTGTTGAATAGTTTGTTTATGCCTTTTAATTGAGTGGAAATCCACAGCTGTAGTCTAAAGTCTTAGAATGAAGATCTTTTAAAAAATATTTTAATAAAAATAATTTTTTCTTTTGTATATATATCAATTTTTTCTTTTATTTCTAAAACTGTTCAATGAACAATTGTTTTAAAACTTATTTTATATAACTTAACCACTGTTTCAATTTAAAGGGTAATTAAAAACAAACCGACCTCATTAGTTCTTCAATACTCATACTTTCTAATATAATTTATCCATACATAGTATCAAAATTCATTCTAATTGGTATATGATCTGATTATCATGAATTCTGTAACAGCAGTAGTTAAAGAGATATTAACATGGTTTAGTAATCTAGCTCCTGAAGTATCAATTCATCTATTCATGAACAACTTATGGCTATGCCAAATAACTAAAAATCAATGATTTTATTAAATTATTAAATCAAGGTATTGCATAAAGGAAAGAGACTTCAATGAATTTTAAGGTATTTATTAAAAAAATTACATTTGAATAAAAAATTATTTCAATTCTTGGCATACATGGGTCTCCGTAGTTGACGAATTACTTGGAACAATGGCACTTGGTGTTGATTTTGGGATTATTTAAAAAATAACTTACATATCAATCTCTTTCTTTGCTGTTAGGTTGAAGGTGCTTAATGGGTGAAGTGGTAAATTTCCTTACCTGAGAATAAATGTCCTCCAGTTTGGTGAGGAAAAAATGTGACATTAAAAAGATAAAGCATGGGATAACCAGCAACTGTAACTGGTATTTGGACAGTTAAAGTTATTTTTAACTTGAAATTGCCTACTTTAAAACACTAATTTCCTTACTTATGGATTGTAAATCTGATAAGCTTACATTCCTTCATACCACCTATTAGTAGTTCAGATCAGTTATTAAATCCATTTGGTTCTAGAAATTACATTAAATCATTCCACTGAATATTGGAATTTATTATAAAATGGATGTTAATATGAAGAAGTATTGTTATCTTGAAAAATTCTTACTGATAGTGATGTTGAAGAATTTGAGCTGGTTAAATTGAAGTATAATTACAATTTATGAAATCCAAAACAAAAATAATGTTATGAATGTAAGTATTTATCTTTAAATAAATGGAGGATCTCTGGAAAGGATTTTAAAGTTAAAAATTAGAGAACTAATTAACAGATGTCCAAGGAAAATAATTTATGAGTAATGTGGGCACAATCGAAAATCACTTAATAAAAACAATGTTACCTAAGAGTGACATAATTCTCTTCTTTTTTCTTTCTGTGGTGCTACAGTTCGATGTGGTCCTTTGCCAGATAGCTCGATTCTGTGCAGCCACTTTCCAATTTGAAATCTTTAGCAACACAAGAGCATCCTTAGTCTTAGTAACTGTGTCCCTTCCTCTGTTTTAGTCTACCTCTATTCCTCTAATGGTTAAGTTTACCCTCGATTAGCTTCTTAGGAAACTGGTCATCCATCCTTCTGGTGTCATGACTGGTCACCTCAGGCTCCCTAGCTTGATGTTCTGTATTGCATTTGGCTCCCAGAAGAGCTCTTACACTTTAGTGTTGTACCGTCTTCTCCATTGATCTCCTTGTTTAAGTGGGCCAAAAATCCTCGATATTTTCCTTTCAAAAATGAGGATTTCGTTTTACTTCTTGGTTGTTAAAGTCTACATTTTGGATTTGTAGATAAAGATCTGCTTAATAAGAGTTTAATAAATTAAGCACATTTTCTGTCGAGAGAACAATGGCTTAATGTCATGCTTCCTGAAGCCAAACTGGCATCTGTTGGCCATCATCAACCTCAGGATTGTTTTTACTCTGATCTTATTTTTAGAGCGAACAATGGACCCTGAGTACTTAACCCTTTCACTCCCAGTGGACGCTTTGAATTGTCTGTACGGAAAATGGGATAATGGGATTGGTTCCTCATACCACTGGGACAAATGGGATGCCTTGCTCCTACCACAGAGACAAAAACCTTTATTCTGACCCATTCATGCCAAAAATTCGTATTTTCAATGCTAAAGGCCTCATTAAGAGATTTCAAGATTAAGTTTTTTGTTTTCTGAATTTTGTTGTAATTGGTAATAAAGGGTTGAAAGTACTGGTCTATGCTCTGACAACTGAACGGACTTATAACTAAAGGTTCTTTTTCCACATTTCCATTTGTTTTGCCAGCTCTCATGTTCTTTGTTTTCTCATTTATAGTCAGGCCAATGTCTGCAACGGTTGTGAGGTGCATTGTGCAAGCTAGAGACGATGTCAATATCGTCATCAAAGACAAGCAGTTGGATGAGTCTATCAGAAATGGTTCTTGTTTGGAAACAGAGCATCCTCATACTTTTGTAAAGGGGGAAAAGAGCAAACACAGTAGGGCATCTCCTTGTCTCAGTCCTCTTTTCAAATTGAATTCTGGTGAAATTTTGACTTTGTACTGAACATTTCCATTGTTATTTTGATGATGCTTATCAGTTTTGATGGAATCCTGAATTTTTGCAATGCATCATCAAGTTTGGACCTCTTGATACTATCATATAAATTCTTGAAGTATATAAAAAAAATAATTTGCTTTAATTTTGAATTCAGTTGACTTCTGGAGAATTAACCTAATAATGAATATTTCATCCATTGAGGATTTCCCTCTTCTAAATCCCATCTAGTATTATCCTATTTCTCTTTCTACAATAGGAAGTTCCTGATTGGGCATTTGTTGTTCCACAATGTATATATGATATACCATATCATGCCTAATGGAGTTGTTCTTTACAGTGTTTTAAGAGCTCTGCCAAGAATACTTGTTCACCTGAAGCCTTGTTCTTGATTTTCAAGGTAGTAATATAATTTTGAAAAGTGAGAATTATTTGTTCTTCAAATCTGGTAGGAAGGTGGGCATCATGAGGTAGCCTGGTTAGTGGAATTCCAGCAGTAATGAAAGCCTTTATGATTTTATTTTTTAAAGTTTTTATTTTATTTTTATGCCCCCCTTTCTGGTCTCCTGGAGCCTAAATTTATGGACCACCATATAAATAAGAGCCCAGCACTCAGGCTGAACTCGAACTGACTGCTGCAGTCACGACACGAGCCAGTTGAAGTTGGAGCTTTAACCCACTTGGCTACTAGCGACTTTTTTTTTTTAAAGCATTGATTATTTGCTTGTATATTTAAACAAGGGTTTCATCACTACTGCTATCCCTAAAACCAGGTTTCATCGTAAAGTTCGCCCTCCACCCTTGTGACATCATATTTCTTATAATTCAAAGAACAAATAATTCTCACTTCTTCTATATGGCATTTAGACTTTATTACATCTAGTTAACGATTAGTCATGTCCACATTATTACTAAATAAATTATTTTTCTTAGAGATTTTTTTTTGTAATTCATTTAATTTTTAAATAGAACTCATACTAATATGATACAAT
>NW_027111053.1:952384-975715 GCF_000696795.3 Halyomorpha halys | reverse complement strand
AAAAACCATGTATACATCAAAATATACTATTTACACAAAAAGAGCATATTATAATATATTTTTTTTTTTTTTTTTAAAGGCAATCCACGTCCAAGGTGATGTTCCCCTGGTTATCTACAGGTGACCAACCTATTCTAACCATGGTTGGGGGTCAAGTTTTTCATTTTGTGGGACCATCATTTAATGAAAAAGTCAATGCCTCAATATATATATATATATAAATATATACATACATATACTCATTTCTAGCAACAGCTAAGCATTGCTAGGTCAGCTAGTATTTATATGTAAATTGATTAGTTGTACCTTTAAGCTTTGAAGCATTCTTGTTTGGAACAAAGCAATTATAACTTACTCACTGTAAATTACTATGCCACTAAAACTTGTGAATGGTCAACTAGAATTAGTTAAACTCCAGAACCAAAAATCTACTAAAGGTTTTTGAATAGTAGAATAAAAATTATCAAATGGATGCCATTGATGACATGCAATTACAATGGAATATTTGATAAGATGAGTGAGGATATGATGACATAGAAATGGAAACAAAATTATCATTTTGCTAATGTCTACTGCTTGAAGACGCAAGTATAGCTTCTAAAGTGGGGAGGAAGCCATTCCACAGCATATGCTATAAGAAAATGATACAAACCTATGAAGCAGAAATTTGGCAGTGCAGTTTGCTTGGTTATTTTTTTGGTAGTATATGATATAGTATATTCGTGACGATGCATGTTACTTTTTCTTTCTACTAAAAATGTCTGTTAGATTTCAGTAATGAAAAATTTATAATTATATAACATCTATCCAATTTGAGATGGAAATAAAGTTTTTTTAATGAAATATTGTTTATTAATTTATAACTACAAAAATGTTCCTGGAGTAAAATATGGAGAATTAATGAATAATATTGAAAAAAATAGTTTTTTTACTACTCATTTCTAATTTAAAAGTGATAATTATTATTTTTTATATCCCTTTTAGTTTTCAGAAACTAAGAAAAGTTTTCTTTTCTTGGTGTTATATATATTTTGTTTGTAGGTTTACAGGTTTTATATATAATTGATCATAATTTTGGAAAACATTTTCTGTTATAGAGTTCTTTTATGTTAGAACTTTTTGAAATTATACAAAAAGGGCATTTGGCCTATTTAGTTGTATATTTAATAACACTTGAAGTAGTACCTTACAGCTTATGGATGAAAATTTTTGTGTAGAACTGAAAAAAAAAATTATTTTTAGGCCACGCCATTGGTATTTATTTTAACAAATATTTAATGCTCCAAAAGGTTGAAAATTATCAAATAATATGAAGTTAGAGACTCAGTTTAATTTAATATTCGTTATTTTTACACCATTAAATCAAATAAAAGCCATAAATTATAGAACTTAATTGATAATCACTTTCCAAAGAACTACAATCCTATGGTAAGGATAGACAAGGCAATCTCATTACATGTTGTCATTACTGAAAGCCCTTGTTAACTCTAACTAGGAATGATCAGCTAATGGATACCAATGTATCTAGTATGAACACAGTGAGAAAGTCAAGATTTATTCTATAATGTTCCTATAAAATAAAATTCAAGCCTCGCAGGTATTCTCTAACTGATATCTAATTCTGGATCAAACATGCATAAGTACAGCATCAATGGACTTAGACATCACAAAAGCATTCAATTTAAAGTTTTTTATTGAGGAAGTGATTGTAAATTTAAATTATAGAATTTTTTTATTATTAGGTGAATGGTGAACACTGGATAGGTGATATTATCTGGCAAGTAGAACACACCCAATCTTTGGATAGTATTTAGCTTCATTTACCAATGTGGAAAAATAACCAACTCATTTATAGTATCTATACAAATACATGGGAAGACAATATTGAAAGGAAGTCTTTTTTTTTTTCAGGATTAGTGAGAATGAATATGTAAAACTAAAATAAAAAAAACATGTTTGAGAATCCGCTTTTATTCAAAATAACTTTTAAAGTAATATGGAAAGGTTTATATACAAATAAAACATTATGTATTTTGATTATTGGACGTATTTAATCATATGAATTCTTATAATGAAACTTTTACGAAAAGAAAGAAACATGAAAATAGGATATCACTTAAGAGAGCAGAAATATACAGAGAATCATTATCAATTTACAATAATAGTTAACAACATCGCCTTGGTATAAAACGAGTTATCTCCTATCTGGATAAGGTTAATTTACTCAGCTGTTTTACAATACTTAATTTTATCAAATAGAAATTTGTGTATGACTTATTGTATGACTACTACACATTCATTGTATAAATCACTATTAACACATATAATGCATATGCAAATTATTGACAAAAAAATCATAAAATGGATATGTTATCCTCTCTATTTAAGAATACACCGATATATTTAAGTACTCCAAAATGGAAAAGTGTTAATTCATATAATATGAGGTATAAATATGTACAAAAACACTTTATCAATGTACACATAACATCAATGTAAAAATAATTTTCAGTTAATAATTCAAAACACAGTATAGATTAAATGCTGATTTCTCTAAGCAAATAATTGTACACTAAAATAAATGTATGTCAATGCATAACACACACTTCAGCCATACTGTTTTAGGTAATACAATCTCCTTTATATAAAAAACAGAAACATAGACCCAAGTGCAGGAAGTACAAAGCTTTAGTTAACATATCATCAGTATGGTTAGGAGAAATGGGAATGTTATTGAATTTTAAAGTTCAAAACATAGTTTGGTAACGGTTAAGTGAACATAATGCAAGAACTAATCACGCAATGTAAAAATTGGCTTCTTATGAAAGCAATAAATAATTAAATTTAATTTTAGATTTTATAAGTAAAAATAAAATCAATTCCACATTAAGTTGAAAGAATTCTTTATTATTTCACTCATTTATAGTTGAAAATATTAATATTCTTTTTTTTGGACAAGAAACCATTTTTACATTGAATCTCAGTAATATTATTTGGAGACTAATTTAACATCCCATTCCAAATTGTTATTAACCAACATTAATTCAACAAATGAAACACTTTTTTTTTTTAATTTAAAACTTTTTGTGTTTTTAGTTGAGGAAAAAAAGTTGGTTCTTTATCTATACAAAAGAACACCACTTAAATAAACAAGAATTTATGTACATTTTTTTCTCCAAAAATATTTAATTAGAACGATTGAAAACTTACAAATATAGATATCAGATGTTACCATAGAAAAAGAATATTACAATTAGCTCGAATTGGCAACGGCGGCATCATTGCCTTATATAAATAAATTTTTTCGATTATGTATACACTGTATAAACAAAATAAGTTATGTACAATTGATACAATAAATATACATTTTCATTTATCAGCATATTATTTAGTTTGAAATAAGCTGATAGGAAAAAAAAAAAAATAATATTTCTTGTCGTTATCAAGAATTTCAAAATTAACAAAAACAACAAAAAAGGAAATGATATTTATTTATTTTATTGTATATGTATATATATCATTCCCTTTTAGCTAGCTCGAAGCATTAAAAATCTACATGATGGTAATAAGTCAACCTCTGAAAAATTAAATAAATTTTCGTCTACTTAATAAAATCAAATGTTTTCATAAAGGGGTTGAAAACAGTACATACCACAACTATGTCTGACATGGGGATTAGTTTATCTAAAACATTTAATTATTATTTTAGAACAGATAAATGTGGAAAACACTTAACATCAATAATTATTGCTACTATGATTTTTTTTTAATAGCCAATCATCAATTCAGATTTCTATTCATATTTCGTTATAATGAGATTTGCAATTAACAGACATTCAACATATTATATAAATATTTATATATCTCTAGTTGTTCTGAATCACTTAAACTTTGTACAATTTATTGAGGCCGATCGGAAATGTCTTTTAAAGACAGGCCGCAAATTTTTTTGTGATCCACACTGCAAGAGATTAGTCTTGCAAAACAAATAAATTGACTAAACTAGCTCTGAGGCAATTTACAAATGATAAATAATTCCATTTTTTAAGTACAACTAAAAAGAAAGTTTTTCTTATCATCTCCTTTTTAAAAACCTAAATATATATATTAATATAGGTAGTTTTATCATATATACTTAAAGATTTATCACAGTAAACGTGGAATGTCCTAAGACAACGGGACTATACGAGGAATCCCTCGGAAAGATTGGCCGAAATCTGTGCCCTCATGGCCTGTACACTGTTCATGATTTTTTTCTGGTGACCGACAAGAGTGATTCCAAGGCTGGTCAGCTCTTGTACGGTCAGCCTGACAACACCTTCCATTGATGTAATCCCTGCCCTCTCGAAGTTTTCTAAGTATCTGGACATCTTGATTGAAGCTAGCCAATCTGAGACGGTCATGAACTGAGTCAAATCTGGAGCATCAGGAGCCAAAGGATTACCAGCCCTGAAGAATAAAAAATATATTTAATCAAAAAAAGGAATAAAAACAAGTAAAATATTATTTGAAACTATGAAGTTAGTTTTAATGAAATTATTCACATAAATATTGCACTACTTTTTACATAAAAAAACTACAATTTTTAATCTAACTATGGACTAAGATTTGGCATCAGTAATTTACACCTTATCCAGAATAGTTAATGAAAAAATTGAGATGATAGATGTAATTCACATCACATAACAGCATATTTATTAGATATGAATTATCTCAATGTTTTTATTGTCAATTAATTATTTCTTTAAGCTATTGTAATAGTATCCCATGTGCTGAAATTCACTGATTCAGGGTATAATGGTATCAATCAAATTCTAATAGTGGTCAGCTACTGAGAAGTATGTTCAGATGCAATACTATAATATTATTAAAAATACAGGGTCTGTCAGCTAAGATGAGACATTAGCTTAATTAATTGCATTAAATATGTCTTTAATATGAAACATATCTTTATTACACTGTGATGAAAATTAAGGTGGTCCAACATGCTCATAATTATAATAATAGTTAATCAATAATTTTGTTAAGGAATCAATTATAAAACTACATTATTTTTTATTAATATATACACTCCCTCAATTACTTAAACAAAAAAGTTTGTATCACCTTTAAAAAATAATGTTATTTATTGATTTTAAAAAATTGTTTTTTAGTTACTGAAAAATATGATCTTGTATCAACTTGGTAAGAAAGGGGAGAGGAGTTGGCCAGTTGTTGGAAGCCCTTTGGCTATGCAAGTGTTAATTCTTCACTAGAATTCAGGTAACATTTTTGTTTTTTGTTTTTAAATATTCCTAATTTATTCTGTGTTATCCGAATGGATTATCAATAATGTTGATCAAATTGCCATCAGATTTATTGTAAGGTTTTATATTATAATTTTTAATTACCATCTCAGATTTATCTTAACTTTTCTTTTAGTTATTCTTTCCTTTTTGTTTTGTGCAAATTAATATCCATATAATAAAGTTTATTGATAGACAAATGTTTTATTGAACCCAATCTTGGTGAAGCCTTAAGCTTTAACCTGTTACCAGGGGAATAAACTTTTGTTCAACTTGTTTCACAATTGGGACTTTTTTATGAACAGGATATAATAGATAACTACATAAAACTCAATGCGTTTAAAATATTGTGGCAAATTTCCATGACGAAAAAATGATGTCATGCCTATTGCAGTAGTAGTTTGTGTATAATGAAATATTTTGTCATATTCAGTTAACAGGTATATAGTTTCAGTCCTGTGTATAATTAGCCTTGGCACCAATTTAAGAGGTGAGGCACCCTACATCGGAAAGCCTGAACTGTGGATGATCAATAGGTAAGGTGAGCTGGATAGGATGTGAATTGACAGGAGATAGGCGAGTTTCACGGGTCTTCGTCATGAATTCCTACAGGATGAAAACTTTACTCAGTAAGATATTTGCTTGTCTTAGCACCCAAGTCAAGTCATGTAGGCCTGTAATGGTTCTGACAGCTGGAACGGTATCCAGCAGATAAGTGGCACTAACTAAAATAATATTTACCAATATTGTATTTATAATATAATATTAAACCAGTTATAGCAGTTAAAGTACTATTTTTAATCCTTGGTTATGGCATAAAGAAGCTTGAAGTTCTTTCTAAAGCTTGGAATTGCAAACTCAAACTTGAAGATATAAATTAATAAAAGTGTTACATTGGCACACAAACAATTATATATCCACTATGTCCTCATCCTGAATAACAGATAATTAATTCAGAGGGCTCTTGATAAACGGAGCCAACTTAAAAACTTATCCTATAAGGTAAAGAACATTGGGAATCCATTTTATTTTAAGTGATGAGCAACATCCATAGATCTATAAAGAGTCTTATTTCCAGTCAGAAATCATAGAGAGATTTTTTAATTAAGTTTCTCAAAACTAAAATACAATTTTTAGATGATAATCAGCTTGCCCCAATTACTAGGAAAACAGAATAAATCCAGGTAGCTCATAAAAACAGAATCAATCTTGTAATGTCGAAAATTTGTAAATTTGGCCTGTACCCTATGCTGTATGATATTGATAAAATATTTTAAGTATTCTGGATTGTCAAGAGATTAAAAAATGTAAGGTGATGACAAACTTTGTTTTTTTACATATGAATAACAAAAATCTAAGTGGTAATTTGTTACGTTACTAAGATGGAAATATTCAAAGATAGTCATATCTATGGTGAGTGAAAATCACTAACAGCTTTTAAACAATCTTATAAATCAACATTTATATAAAAGTAAACAGATCTAGATTTACAGATAAAAACTTACACCAAGTTAATATTAAAATTTACATTAAAAAATTAGTTATTTTTAAACGTTAGTAATAAATGGCTAACTGAAAACCCACTACACTTTTTAAAAGTTAAATAGTAATAATATCCATGGTATCAAAAATGTATGAATGTGAATTATCTTGTAAATTACTGTTGAATAAAAGGATTTTTTCATTGTGAAATTCATAAAATAAACATATTTAAAAAATAAACTAAGGAACTTGAAATAATATAAAAGCATTCTTGTAATTTTGATACAATAGACATCATTAAATTTTGAGTACAGACTAAAATATTATTATGAGTTGTGCAGAAGAAATAGCAACACTCTACACTGTTTGCTACGCTTGAATTTTAAAAGTTCGCAGCGTACCTTGGCTCTAAAAGGCCTGGCTAATCCTGGTGCAAGGAGACCCACTCAGGGCGCCTATATGCCACAGGAACGTAATATGGGTTTAGAGGTGGTGGGCGCCTTCAACCAACACAATGCGATCAAGAGCAAAACAACAAAAACAAAAACAAAAAAAGAAAGCTCAGCAAATATGCAGCCATGTTAATAGTAAAAAAAAATATTATAATAACAAATTAAAAATAAACAGTTATTTGAATAAGTAGCGAAAAAGCAGTTAAATCCGCTACCAATTCCCAACTACATAAACATGCATAAATAACAAAAGGTATGAATATAATAATAAACCAGAGCAATCGGTTTTTTAATGATACAAATAATTACATGAGTAGATCATAGATTATCATATTATTTTTTTAGGTAATTACATTGAAAATAATATCTCAAAACTCAATATACAACAATAAATAAGTAATACAAACATAATTTAAAAAAATCAATTAAAATAATTTATATTTATTAAAAAATTTACAATGAAAAACAAAGAATAGAAAATATTATACAAAATGAAACTGAAAGGATCATGCAAAATTTTTTACTTTCATGCAAAATGTGTTTAGCAAATACATTTATGTTTTGTACTTAGAACTCTGATTGAAACTGTCAGCTGAGCAAGAAATCTTTTAGTTTTTAGACCGGATATTAGTACAATACTTATAACAATTAATTTGAAGGCACAATAATGAGGAGCACTAATATTTAAGGTATTGAAGATTAATTTTGAACCATTATATTAAAAAGAAAAAACTTTTCTTGTTGTACTAATGGATAGTACCAGCACATTATGGTGGCCAAAATTCGTAATGGATAATTGCAACACTACTTCTTCCCATTCCTACTTTTTTGAGTAAAAATAATAGATTTAATGTTATAGGTCAAAATTAAATCATATCACATAATATTAAAGGATGGGATCATTTGAGAATGAACCAGTGGGTGATTAAGAGGTATATAAAATGTATACCATATAATGTGTAACTGATATTAGAGGTATATAAAATGTATACCACATAATATGTAATTGATATTAGAGGTATATAAAATGTTTTCCTACCATATAATGTGTAATACAGAAAAGGTTCTCTCAAAATGAGATCTGTAAAGCAATGGTTTAAAACTTTTTGGACCTTAAAAATCAGAAGTCAAAAAGATTCACCAGAAAACGATAAACCAAGTTGTGATTGTGTCACAAACTGTTCAGATATATTCAAATAAAAATGATAACTTGTTTTTAACAATTTACTAACATCAGTAAGTGTTTAACTGAAAGTAGATCATTTTTTATTTAATCAATCTCCTTATTGATCCATTTTCCTACAGAATAGGAAGCTTTTCTATCCCTTCACTGCAAAATAAAGGGAGGGGTTCCTTGAACCAGTAACACATAAGTCTCAACCTCTGTATCATTGGTGCAACACTGCCCTTAAAAACCCACTTTAAATGGTCCAAAGATATGAAAGTGACATGGTGATAAATCAACATTGTGGAGTTTATAAATTTCCCAAATCATTTCATTAAGTTTTTGTCAATTTGGAGCCTTTGTCAATCAGCAAAATGGCATTCCTGATGAATTGTTACTATCTTTTGTTCCGATTAATGGCTTTCCCTTGATCCAAGAGGGTGTAACATTAGTCAGTATTAACTGTTTTCTGTTCGTACACGGAATTCAACAAAAGAAAAACTTTAGAATCCCAGAACATAGCTGTGAGAATTTTCTCAGTAGACAAGTAAGTTTTAGCTTTCACTGGAGGGCCTTCTCCAATGCTCAGCCATTCTTTCCTCATCTACAGACTCTCTGAAGTGTTACTGCGGATGCTAGTCTCATCACAGATCACTATGCAACTGAGACAATGGTAAGACCCTCAACATAACAACCAAGAAGCCATTGGCTAATCCAGATGAATGATTCTTTGTTTCCCAGAAAAAGGCATAGAAATAAAATCTTAAGGACATCAAGTCTTATCATAGATTAGTTTGTGGACTTTCTTAACACTGATTTTAACTTTGGAAGCAATTTCATTGATGGCAAAAAGGAGAACTGCTTCAAAATGGTTTTCTGACAGATTCGTTCTCAACCAGTGTTTGTGGGGTTCACTAACACTATTTTACCTCCTTCAGAGAAATTTGTGAGACAAAGAAAGACAATTGCTGATGACATAGGCACTTCCTTCTCACTCTTTTTTGTTACTGCTCTTCCACAGGTTACAAAACCAGAACAATGATCTTTACCTACTCTTATTATTTTCCTCTAATGTTCTCCCTAAGAACAGAGACTCTAAACACTCTTGCAAGACCACCAGTAGCTCAAAATTCTTTTTTTTTTATTTGAATGAGACCCACAATATAAATCCATGAAATCTAGAGATCAATAATCTTAATTAAAGTAACAAATAATATAACCCATTAAAACAAATAGTAAATAAAATTAATTTAATGAAGATCGCTAACTGAGCTGTTCATACAATGCTGTTAATGTTACATTTAAATGGGTACATATCTTAAAGAGTTTATGCAATCAAATAATGTACAAACCCAATTCACAGTTAAAACTTATGGTCTTGAATTTAAAAAAAAAAAAATTATTTTGACTCACCTGTTTTGGGCCACTTTTCTCAATGTATCAGGACACCTAATAAGTTTATCTAATGTTTTCACAATTGATCCAAAAGTAGGCCTGTGAGTCCTCTCCTTCTGCCAATTGTCAAGCATCAGTTGATAAATGGCCTCAGGACAGTCCATTGGGGCAGGTAACCTTAAAAAATACCAGAACTTATAAACACTTGTTATAACAATGTCTGAACCAGAGGGGTCAATTATTGTGGCATATATAAATTGTTAACAAGACATGTTATATTAATAGAGTTCTACTGTACTGTAACTTGTACTGACATATTACTATGATTAGTCCTTAGCACAATAGGCCAATATGGTCCTTGACTTTCTCAATAAGTTTTCGTTAGATAACCCTATTATGTGCCATCGCTCGCCAGTTGTAGGTATTCTGCAGGTCTTAGGTATCCCGGAAGATAGGATCCTCTCATATGTAGTTTTCTCTTGTTTGGCAGAGCCTTCTGTTGAGCTACTTTCCTGGAATTGATATAAGATGATTCTTCCCAAATTCTGGTTATGTGTTCAGCTCAGCACAGTCTTTCAAGTTTGGATTGTCTCATCACATCTGTAATCCGTACAGATCATAGATCTTTTTCTCCACCCTCTGATTTTCAACAACCTTAACGGGTCCAAATATGTGACAAAGGGTCTTTCTCTCAAAGACAAGAATCCCTTTCACTTAAGTGATTGTGAGGATTCAGGTCTCTGATCCATAGCATTTTATGTGGTGGAAGATGGCCCTGAGACCAAAATGACACCTGTCCTTCACAACTTGCTAGCTAGTCTCGAGGGATTTCTTGTTTCCACAATTTATTACTGATTTTTAACAGGTAAAGTGATCCAAATCCTGAAATTTATATTGACCCATTTCCACTGGTTCTTGAACAGCCAATTCAGTTCTGGATCTTACATGTGTGTACTTGGTCTTCTCCAGGTTGATACTTAGTCCCTTAGCATCCACAAAACCAAGTATTTGCATTAGCCTGTAGAAAATACTGTCACTAGCTTGAATTCCTGAATCACACCACTTTTAAACAGAGATATACACATTTGTGGTATACAATTATATAGGAAATATCTCTACACTTTCACATTTTCAAAAATATATTAAAGTCAAATGAAAAGAAAAATTACCTATAGCCCTTTTCAATGGATTTGATTACATCTTGATTGCTCCAATTCCAGTATGGTCGTTCTCCGTAAGACATCACTTCCCAACAGACTATACCAAAAGACCAAACATCAGATGCTGATGTGAATTTCCTAAAAGCTATTGCTTCTGGAGCTGTCCATCTTACTGGGATTTTGCCCCCCTGAAATATAAAAAAAAAAAATGCTTCAGTATTTCATGTCCATATAAAAATGGGAAAAAAAAATTAATGTAAAAAAAAAAAAAAAACCCAAGACCTTTACCCTAGTAGTGTAAGCACCCTCAGTCGTGCTTTCTATTTCCCTGCTAAGTCCAAAGTCAGCAATTTTGCAAACAAGCTGGGCATTTACAAGAACATTTCTAGCTGCTAAGTCTCGGTGAACATAATTCATTTCTGATAGGTATTGCATACCAGAGGCTATACCACGAAGCATTCCAACTAGCTGTACAATTTGGAATTTTCCGTCATTAGCCTGAAATAAATATACATATTTAATTAGTTGATTTGTTTTTAAATTGATTGATAAAATAATGAAACTATTTCATAAAAGACAAATAATACACACCCTAAGGAATGTGTCGAGAGAGCCATTTTCCATGTATTCAGTTATTATCATCACAGGATTACTTTTAGTTACAACACCCTGCAAGAAAATAACATTAGGATGCTCGAACTGTCCCATTATAGAGGCTTCGGTTAAAAAATCATTTCTCGCTTTATCAGCAGAGCCTGGTTTTAAAGTTTTTATGGCAACATCTATTTCTGATCTTCCATCAGGAGGGAGTTTCAGTTTACCCCTGCAAACATCACCGAACTCTCCTCCACCTATAAAATACAGATAATAAATGAAAATAAAATTGAATAGCATCAACATTTTAAAATAACATCTGGAAACCATTAAGAGTTATTTTCTAAATAGTATTTAATCAATTTTTATTAATGCACTCATATTTTATGAATGCCATTTTAAAAACTAAAACACTTTATGTGATACAACCAAATAAAAAAATAATATTATAATCAACACACCAATAATAGCTTCTATGGTTATATAAGAAGCATCTATTTCCCTTGCGAATTCCTTGACAGCCTGATTAGGATCTTCATATGTGTGGGGATCAATGTATGTACGAGAAGCAGTCGAACCAACTTGTGTAAAAAGTGGTGTTGTCACTGGAAAACATTAATTTTTTAAAATAAAAAACATCTTTATAATCATCGATAAATTAAAAATAATTAGGGATGGTAGCCACTCATAAAAATGGCTTTCATCTTTATTTCTTTCTTTTTATTCTATATTTAAAAAAAAAAATAATAGTAATAAATAATAAATAATGAACAAAACGTTAATTTTAAAAGGAAATGTTCTCCATTTAGTAATAAAAAATGAAAGTAAAAAAGAGATTTTAATAATAACTAAGGTGAAAGTAATGAGGATTTGCAATAAACTACTTACTGCCATTCGTATGCGTGGTAACAATGGGAGGGTTATCCAAATTGCAGTGCACTAAAAAAAAACAGAAAACACTAGGGATACACAAAAGCCAAAGCGCAACAATAAGCACAAACATAAAAACAAAAAAGGTTACATATAAGAAATTAATCATAAAAAAACAAATGGAAATTTTTTTTTTATAGTCAAGAGAATTGAAATAACAAAACAAAAAACAAAACAAATTAAGTTGGTTATAACTAGAGAAAAAAAATAAGTCTTCACTCATTCTGTTATAGTATTGATTAAGAGAGCAGGCATAACATTTGAAAGGCAGAAAAACAAGGAAGCAAAAGGATAAATTCATGCTATGAATAAAAAGAAAAACAAATGAAACATTAAAAAAAAAAAAAATGTGTCCCAATTAACTTACTGTAGGTAACAACTAGTCCTGAGGGAAGACATGAAAGTAAAAGGCTGGTTAGTAAGGGTATGAATTGGGCATCTAGGTGTTAATAGGTAGGCTAAGGATCACTATTGGTTAGAAATGTGTTTCTTACTTTATCATTACCATATAAACTAACCAATGACAAGAATAATATAAATGGCAAAACTGTTTTTTTCTTTTAATTATCAAATAACAATAGTAACCATATTAACATAAGTGTTAACATTTGATATAATCATGGGTACTAACAAACAAATTTTGAAATCAGAATAAAAATGAATGTTTAAAACTTTTTATAATTTTTGATTAATCACTTTATTTCTTCAACCATAGGGAGTTGAAATGACTAAATGACACAAATGACCCTTAATGACACCCCTGATGGTAGTATTTATTTTAGGTGTTATCGTATACTGCATTGTTAAGGAATGATAGGGAAATATTATGTAGAGGGTAAATTAAAAGAAAGTAAGTTTTCTGATTAATATTTCCAAGCTAAACAGTTGAGGAAATAGTGACAAGCTTTCAAACAGTTCAATATTAGAATGGCCAAGACATTCAGTTTGAATCTTAATACAAATGATCAACAAAGCAGCCCAATGCAACTTAATTCGGTGTCATAAGCAAAATTATAAATATGTAAAAAAAGTTTTGCCTACTTTATATTATCCTTATCCTACATAACTTATTTTAACATTTTTAAGCTGTTGAAAAAAGATTTTACCTTCTCCATTTCGATATTCTAAAGTATCACAGTCACTGGGTTGTTTTTTATTGCATTCGTCATTTCCACGACTGAAAAGATAAATTTTAATTAATTTTTATCTCTTTTTAATAATTAGTATTCTATGATAAATTGATGATACAAACCTTCTCAGGAAAAATACTGTCATAATAATTATTATAACAAGAAGTACAACAACGGCAACAGTTGCTCCAGCAATTATACGAACTTGCATGTTGTCTTCGTCGACAATATAAGCTAAAACATTAAGAAAAGAATTAAATGAGAAACCATTAAAATAAAAAAGAAATCAATCAATTTTGTTAATATCACTTTTAAGATTACCATACATCACTTTTAACAGCATATTTATCAATGATAATTATATTTACTTTAGGTTATATTAGGAATGGATATAATAGTACTAAATATTTGTTTTGGAATAAGAATTAAGATACTAACGGGTTCCTAAAACTTGTCCAGTTGTCTTAGTAACAGGTTGGCTGAATTCTCCCCAACCATGGTTTGTTTTAGCTCTGACTTGGAACACATATTCTGTACGTTGTTTAAGTGCAGTAACAGTTGCTTTTGGCTCTTTAGTCAGCTTGCTTGTGGCGTTCATATCTTCCTTATCTTGTTTTGAGAAACAACGTACCTAAACATTAAATCAAAAAATTAATTTTTTTCATGCATTTACTGAAGTAGAATAAATAATTTAATTTAATGTAACTAAAAATTTTTCATGAAAATAAACGTGATCTATAATAAAATGACTAATTATTCGATTTTCAAAAAGATTAAGAAGATCAAGTATGCAGAAGGGTCTGATTCTGTTTAGGAAGGATAATAGAAACGACATTTAACACTCAAAACTTCTTTCAATATAGTATATATGTATGTATAGTTGACCGTAAAAATTGATATATAGAGAGATGGTGAGGGTCTCTGACCATCTCTCTATATATTTCTTTCAATATAATATTCACCCAATACCAGGTTTGAAATTTCCAGATTTATAGGGAAAAACGAAAAAAAACAAAACAATTATAATAAATTGCTTAAAAATCGATCAAAGGTAATATCATTAATACTTATAGTTTACCTCATAAGTTTCAACCAAAACTTCTGAATCTGGGTCTGGTGATATTGGAGGATCCCAGGCAAGAGATACTTCAGAAGCTTTTACAGCTGTCACTCGAACATTATGTACCATGGCAGATGTGACTGAAGCTTCTGTAGTCACTGTGATTTCAACAAACTCTCCATCACTGCCAGAAACTGAGGTGACACCATTTACCGAATATACTTGAAATTTGTAAGTAGTAACTGGGCTTAAGCCACTGATGGTAACTTTAGTCTCATCAAAACTTTCCTGTAAAAGAATAAGAGTATAAGAAAAGAGAATAGAATGAGAGAGTGCACATCAGGCAAACATAGGCAAAAATAATTATTACAAACTTTGAGATAAAAAAATGTCTCAACAGTCTCTAAAACAATATTCAATCAATAAACACAAATTTTATAATAACCAACAAATAAGGAATTAAGAACTAAATGGTAATTAATAATGGATAATATTCTTACAGTCGGTGGACTATAGGTGACTGCCTGGCCGCAGATGTCGCATTGTATCCTATATGTAATATCAGTTCTGCCACCGAGGAAACTAGGAGCTGTCCATGAAAGGCTGACAGTACTCTGATCCATGAAGCTAACTGTAAGGTTCTGAGGAGCAGATGGAGGTTCTAGAACAAAATAACTCTCACTTAATGGTATTCTGCTTATGATTTTTTTTATGTTGTGATGCATGCAAGATATAATCGAAAATTAAAAAAAAAAGAAAGTTATTTTGATGTCTTATGATACCTTAAAGCTGATGAATACATATTTTAAGAAAATCAAATGTGTGACAGAAGTTATTATATTCACTACAATTTTAATATTACAGCTAATTACTAAAATAAGTTTTGAATTTATATTTTTATTATATTTATTTATTATAGTAGTTAAACCGTCGATTGGCGAAATGAGAAAGAAACCTCTGATATTCGGATTCAACATTCCAAAAAACAAGTAGAAGCGTTGAGAAAATAAATCTATAATTTTTTCCTGAAAACGTCTTCGTCCAATTTAAACAAGGGCAAATAGGCCTGTTTAGAATTGGCTGTAGACTTTCAGATCCAGTAAGAACAATTTGAAAAAAAATAAAAGAAGTAAATGAACGTAATAAAGCCAGAGTGATTTAAGTTCTCATTATAACAAGTCAATAAGACGAATAAAGTAATTGTATTAAATGTATTAATGGCGTCTATAAAAAATTAGTCGTATAGAAAATAATATTAATAGAATATATATATATAAACTAAAATAACATAAAGCAGGCAATGGAACGTGAGCAAATTGCCGGCATCGTTCCAATTACGGTAACAGTACTCAGAAGCACAGGACTCACTGGGCTCCAATTAGGGAGTAGTTTTACTTCTATTAAACTACCATGAAACAGCTACAGTTGAGAGAACTTTAATGAAGGAAAAATCCACAACTATTAACTCGTACAAAACGAAAAGAGAGAAGTGTGAAGACACGCATGCCAGTGCGATATTAATTATTCTTTTCTTATTTATTTAATAATTCTTTCGCACCTTCGAAAAAAAGAGGTTGGTCGAGAATATATTTATATGTTATGGTAGGAAACAGCTCTCTTCCCTGTTCCCACGCGAGTAAAATTCAAGAATAAGTTCCACTACTCTGGTGGTCATTTCGAAACACATGGAAATCAAAAGCTGAGTTACTCTAAGGATAATAAGAAGATAGAGAAGGCGGCCCCCACACTTCCTCTTTTTCACTCCTTCTTACTGTTTTCCTACTCTTTTAACTTTCCAGACTCCAATTATATACCATCCCTGAAATTTCTCGTGGTCTGGGCTTAGTGCATTAGTAATTTCCACAATTAAATCTCAGCTAAATCCAAATAAAACGAGCTGCTTAGGTAATTGGTTTGTAATTTCGAATTAAAAATTAAACTTTTCCTTAAAATCCACTCGATCCAACTTAATGTCACCCGATTTTATGAAGAGTTGAAGTGGCTTTACCCCTCCTTCCATCGTACATATCTGATATCCTTCAATTTAAATCCTCAGTACATTCCCGCAATACCCGCTCACGGCCTTCAGACTTATATGTAACTGCACATCGAACCGCAGCCTTTGGTAGATCTTTCCTTATCCGTTCCTCTTACCTATGGAATTCTATTCCCTCCTTTATTCGTAGGTCTAATACCCTTCCAATCTTCAAATCCCGTATCTTCGACTACCTTCTGTCCATCCGATTCTGGAAGAATATCAATTGAAAGTTTCAAATAAGGCTTAGATATATTCTGAATTTTATGTTTCAGAATTTTGTTCATACTTGCAAATATGTATATTAGCAGAAATTGTACCTTTTCATATATTATTTTTAGTTAAATTGTATTTGATTTTTTCTTTTTATTTATTATCAAAAGTGCTCGTCATCTTATGTATTATGATATGACATATGGTTTAATTTTATTTGTTCTAATCTTATTTTATATATTCTGTTAATTATTGTTGTTCGTTTTTATCTTTTCAAATTCATTATCTTATTATATTTTAATTTCATTTTTATTTTGTATTTTACTCTAATTTTGACGCCTGTATATTATTCTAAGGGATCAATCCCAAAAAAATAAAGAATATTACTATTATTAAAAATCATTTTTGAGCTTTTTTTCAACTTAACCAAAACCAGTTCCACTGGGAACTTTAGGAGAAAAATCGGTCGATCGAAGAATTTGAATTTTGGGGTTAGACTGTATAAACCGATAAATGACATCATTGACAGAGGATTAAATTAATTTTATCCATTTAGAAACTATATATCTTTTTAATAGAACATTGCAGCCGCTCCCGAAGGACTCGGTCACATGACTACTCCCCAAAGAGGTCGCAGGCAGACAACGGTATCGAATTCCGTTTTATTAAACGGCCCAAAACATGGCGGACAGGGACCTAATAAGCCATCGGAGTCATTTGCCAACGTCATATCTGTGCATTAGCCTCAGCCAACAAGGCATCAATAACCCGGCCACATTTTTAGGAGATCCAGTTTTTTCCCCGCTCCATTACACGCTCATCATTTGAATATTGGCTCCGAGTAGCGGCTTTTCGATTAGAATGCTGGGTCCCTTTTTTTGTTATTTGGCCTATATGATTGAATGCGCTTCGACACACAATTACGATTCGTATCGCCGATAGTTGTAATCTGTATGAGGCGTTCATGGGTACGATGAAATCGCTCCAAAAAAAGTTAATATTTGCGGAACACAATGTTTATCGGATGATGGAAAATTTATTGGAATGCAATATTTTACCTCTACCATTAAAAAAAGAACTATAAACGTTTAAACAGACTTAAATTACATATTTCCATTAACCCGTCTTACAATTCAAATAAAACCCATTAACTACTTTTTCAAATACTTTAACAGTATGTAATGGTTTATTAAATAATCCATTTAAACTTAGTGACAATTAGTCATGGTTCAAAAGATAATAAGCACCTAACTTCGTTCAAGACAAAACTATAAAAAAATCTTTGGATTTAACTTGCATTTCCATGGTCCGGAATAAAAACTACCACTGTCAAAGTTTTACAAGTATTAATTTAGAAATAAGTTTATTCATGGAGAGAAAAATTATATTTAATAACTGAAAGTCGTTTACCATTGCTTAATTTGTAATTTGTACAGAATAAAAAAATATTTTTTTCTGTACTAATTAACTAGGTTGCATTTGTGCATAAACAAAGTCTTGAGAAAAATTGTGAAACCGAAGAACCTCTTACTCCATCTAATGTTGCAAAATCATAAATTTGAATTCAAAATTTACAGACTATCTCATGTTTGACCGATGATTTCCTATATTGTTGCGTTGCTCTTGTATTGCTATTAAATACTTTTATATCTAACTCGTAAAAATGAATACATTAGATTTGGAAATGAAGCAAACGACTTCAGCGATAGTTTGAATTACAGCCCTTTTTCTCGGACGAAAAAAAATTGATTAAAGTTAATACAACAGAGATCAATTATACTCGTCCATACTGGTAATAAGTATTAGTTGAATCAATTCAATTAAAATTTGATCAATACTTTGACAGTAAGTAGATTTAGATAAAAGCTTCCAAGTAGACTCCGTTGCTGGATTGGATTTCGGTCCCTTCTGAGCCTATAATACATTGTTCTGAGTTCTATATATGTATATATCTAGGATTTCATTGATCTATTATATTTCATAATGATAAAACGTTATTGTAACACTTATAAATGAATAAATGACTTCAAGCACTGCCTTACAAGTAATCAATATAGTTTTATTTTACATTGAAGGCAATGCAACACACCCAATTACGTTTTAATAAAACCTAAAATGAAAGATTCTACCCACATCTAAATTAGACTTTTTCAAAGGCTATATTGCAGACAGTTGATAGTGATAACTTTTAAATATAGGATCCTCGAAGGGTTATTAGTGAGAGGACTTCCAGCGACGAACTTGTTTCTTTTTTGCCCCCTCCCCCCCCCCCGGACTCTAATGACTGCTAGGACATTCGTCAGAGCAATCCGGGTTCGTTAGACCAGGGTCTTCGGGAAATGGGTCAATCCCTTTGTTAGAGGGGGGTCTTCAGTTTAATTGGGCATTCTTAAGCAGTCGGGTGTCTTCGTCTTGGGTCTTTATCCTGTCTGAGAGCTATTCGGCTCAACTCGGCCGTAAGGCTCACGGTCATTAGGGCGATTAACTAGACATTGTCAGGACAAAAGTAATTATTGGCATTAGAACAATTAATTTACAGGGTAATTAAGTTGTTGGTGGCCGAGTTAGTGAATGATTATAACAATTGTGTTACATTATGAACTTAACGCTAAAGAGCGGGATTCCTTCAGAATATCTAATAATTTGCCAACTATTGACCGAGCAATTAATGATAATGACTCGGAAATAGTATCATGATTTCTTTCTCTTTTCAGGGGTAAGAACAAATGCATGCAATCTAACAATTACATATAGAAAGAATTTCATTAACAAAGAACTATTAACAATTAAGAAAGAACAAAATAAAATTATTGTTAATGTTTGTGTATATACAAGTGTGATTCAGGGTTAAGAGGCCAAACTGAAAATATGAACTAAAGACCTCAAAACGAGAAAAATAAATTCTTCCGAAGGTATGTCCGCAAACGCTTTGTTTAGGAGATTTTCATTGTTATGAATTATTTATGCTATGTGAAATAAATAAAACCTATTTATTTGTTCTAACTAAATGTAAACATTAAGATTCATATTAAATTTTGTTCTAAGTGAAGGTATGTCCGCTTGTTTAGGAGGTGGATTAAACAGAATACTCAGATGGCCTTTGACCCCTAACTGTATAAAAACTATTGGCAACATAAGGATTAATACTATTTGGAATTAGCATTGGGAACTGTCAATAACATAGATTGCTAAATGTTAATTATCCCAATCAATGGATTGGCCGTGCAGGGCCATTGGCGTTGCCTGACACCACTGTATTTTATTGTTTGGGGTGACATTAAACCAAATGTCTAAACAAGGCCGGTCAATAATCTTAATTCTTTACGAATAATAATAATTGAATCTTGTGAAACAACACATATCCAGTGCCGTTCTGCCACTGCTGATGCCGAGCCTGCCTTAATGCTCAAGGAAATTACTTTGAAGAACATTTAATATGAATTTAATGTTTACGTTTAATTAATAAAGTAGTTGGAACACATAAATAAGTTTTATTTATTTCATATAACCTGAATAATTCATAACAATGAAAATCTTTAGGTGTATATCTAACGAATATTTTCTAAACAAAGTGTTTGAGGATGTACCTTCAAAGGAAATTTTTTTCTTGATTTGAGGTCCTTAATTCATATTTTCAGTTTGGCCACTTAAACCTGAAACTTCCTGTATATGCTTAATTCTGAGTGTTTAAATATTTATCAAATATAATTTATACAAGTGATAAAATGCCTCAGGTGGAGTAAAAATAGATACATTTTTAAATTCTAAACATCCTATTCTAACGTACTGAGTAATACTTGATGTCACAGATATTTCAGTAACAGTAATTGTTAATAGCTTTTAAGAAGGCAATGATCTTATGATATTCGTCAGTGTAACTACTAATCATAAGAAAAGAAAATACCTTGCAGATAATTGTTTACATTAAACTCTGTACTACATAAAGATTAAAACTGCTCCAGAAAACATACATCACAAAAAAAGATATGCAATAAAGTATGAAAACTGACATAATTATTAAAAGCGTAAATACATCCACTAAAAGTGCCAATAGTAAAGTTATTTAGAAACCTCACACCAACAGAACCCTTTGTTATAGTTTGATCAGTGGGATTCGAACCAGTAACCCTGCAGCAAAAACAATTTAGTTGGAGGGTGTTCATTTCTTATCCGATCACTTAAGGGAAGGATAGATATAACCGATAGATCTATCGAAACAGCAGCGGGGCTGTTCCGAAAAGGTGCCAGTTTTGATTTGAGCCTCGGAACACCGTCGTGCAAGTCGGCCAATGTGTGGCGTGCATCAGTTAAGGAATAGATTTTTTTTTTCTGTCCCGAATATTTCGTGGAGGTCGTTAAAGCGGTTCTCATCGTTATTTATCGGGATTAAACGAAGTAAAATTGATAATATTTGCTTTGGTAAAATTTTTAGTTAAAGAAATGAGAAAAAAAATTAGGAGAGGTCGTTTCAAAGAATCCTCTGTCACTTAAATTCCTGAACTGTCCTTGATGAAATTTTAGGGTCATAAAGTACAAAGAATGCAGTGCTTTAAAGCTTTGACCTATCGAAAGTTAAATTCCTACTGTTTACACCAGTATGTATCGAAATGTTATCAAAATTCCAGTATATAACAAAAATGTCAGTAACATCTGATTTCGCTCACACAGATTCGTTGAAAATTTTGATGAAATTTCGCAATGGATCAGGGTAAACTATCAAAACTTTCGTTAGAAATAGCAATCTTAATATTACAATTCAATATTGATTGATGTAAAAAGTAGACATCAAAATATTATTAAAACATTTTGCTAGTAAAAATGTTAAGGATAATATCTCGCTTTAAACGTACCTGATGATAAGACATTAAAGTTCGATTTTTTTATAAAACAAAATGGAATGGAAAAGTTTGAATATTGATATGAATTGCGACATTCTATCAAAAGTCAGCATGTACATCCAATTTTGGGAAATTATTATAAAAATGATTAGGGGACATGGCAAGTAGTTAAGTCGAATATTAATTGAAAATGTTCACCACCTACTTGACAAGGAAAAACTTTTATTTTGAAACAAACTGAATGATGTACATACCACTGATTTGATTGAATAATGACACATATGACAAAAAAAGTTTTGGTTTTATTTTGAAATGGACGTGTTCTAAAGATATTACCGTAAACATTGGTTTCTTTCTCAACGGTGGTCCCTATCTAGACTGTCTGGAAGCTATTAGGTTTCAATGAATGGGATTCGTGAAAACAAAATAATTTTTTTTTTCCGGATGTGGCTCTATCTATCCAAGCAAAGTGATATGTATAATTTTAATTTTCCAGACGATCTTAGTTAATGAGAATTTAAATTGTAAAATAATTTGTATATTGTTTAACTTAAGCCCATTGCTAACTCAATAAATAACTTTTTTTATATTTAACTGTATTTTATATTCAATACCAATTGTAAAAAGAGAAATTAGCCGATAAGATATAGTAGATAACAGGCAATGGCGCACAACTACATCCTCCAATATCTAATGACCAGAAGTCCGTTAATTAAGCGAGGAGCCTGATCCGTTATCGGCAACTAACGGACGATATTGTCAAGTCCCTCTCCTAACATACACCTGCTTAACTCGGCTACCGTGTATTGTCGTGTACCAACTCCCGGCTTCACGGTCGTGTCTTCCTTCTTGGTCGTGTTGGGGACTGATCTCTTCATCGGCCGAACGACCACAAGTGCGTCGTACAAGATGGATCCATTATTCAAAACGCGTAAAAAAAAAAAAGTGGTACGTGATATTAAATTTTCCCAAATCAAAAGAAAATATAGAGAAGGAAATACATAATTATAGAAGATACGATTATAGGAATGACTAGCATTGTACCTCCTTCGGTAGTAGAGAGGAGCCAAAGAGAAGAGAGAAAGTGAGATGAGATCGGAAATGTAAATGACGACGAGGGACACTAAAAGAGATAATGCGACCGTTTAAATGTAAAAGGAGTCCACGAAGGAGCTCACCAGATAGTGCTAATTGACCTACAATCTCCCCAGGGTCTTTGTTCGCTCACGTCCAAAGAGGTATGAAGGGCTTCATCACAATTTTACCCATAATCAACTTACTAACAACTCTAAAAGTAGTAGTAACTAGGACTCCCAATATCATAACTTGTGTACGACCATGAGAATATTCAGTCAACTAAAGCAACCAAGCTTACATTACAAAAAAAAAAAAAGGGTGAGAAAGATATCTTCCTCACTATGCTCGTATTACTCACCACATTTTTGTTAGGGAAACAAACGATAAGTGATTTAATTGTTTCATTAATGCTTAAAAACTATGTTCGAAGCATCTTCTTGTACTAACAGTTATTGTTTTAAATTTGAGAAATGAGTAAATCAGAATTTTACTTTTCTGTTAATGAATCTCGGGAA
>NW_027111053.1:949341-952274 GCF_000696795.3 Halyomorpha halys | reverse complement strand
ATGTATAAGGAGGTTACATGGTAATCGTGCTTCAGTGTTGCAGTTAAAATGGACATTTCCTAAAATTTTTTTTGTTTAAAATGAGCATTAGATAAAGGTAGGTTTTACTGGTAAGCGTTCACGGCGTTTGCTCTGGAAGCCACTAAAAACGCTCAAACAGGCCTAACTTAATTTTTTTAAATTAATAATTTTTAAATAAATAGTGATGTAAACATGATATTTAAAGAAGGTAGGAGTACAATGAATAACTTTGTAGGAAGCAAGCAACGTTTTAAGCACTATTTATGATGTTTGTTACATTATAACCATTAGACATAGCAGTTTAAGAATCAAGGTAGCCAGGACTCATACTCAAACATCAAGCTCCTTCGAAAACTCCTCAACTCTGAATTATCTCCTCAGTCAATGGACTACGTGAGATTTGTAGATCGCATTTGACTCCAGAACTGTTGCCTATTGAAAAGTTTCCTTTTGAATCTCGACAAACTTCCCCTTTGAAAAATGAAAAGGGGGTCCATCTTGGCAACTTGGGGCTGAAAAGTTAGTAAAAAGACTTGGCGTAATGGATTGATGAGGGATCTGCAGTCGTAAAAGTCTCTTCGGAATCGGTTAATCAAGCGAAAGCGATTACACTTGACAGAAGCGACTTAAGACTTCACGGCTGCCATAACTTAGCACCATATCGACCTGTCGGATTGAGCTAAATTTAAGAATAAGGAAAACATACTAAAATGTATTGGGACACACCAAAATTATCATCAAATAATCTGGTCTCATTTTCGGGAGGAAATATTTTTCTATAGGCAACAGAGAATACATTTATAATAATATATTTTCAAGATAACCATTTGCTGAAAAAAAAAACTTTGCTTCCTAATAATCGTCTAACAAGGCTGTATTTTCCCACAAATTGGTTACTATCTTATAGGAAATTAATTGTAGATTCAATGATCAGTTTCAGAATAGAAATTTGAATTTCTATGAGAAAACTTAGTTTCGTGAAAAAAAACTTAACTCCATAACCGATTAAGGTAGGAAAGTGAGATTGATATACACTCTCGATGAACTACGCCTCTCTCAATTGCCAACTTTTAGTCCTGGAACTTACATTTATAAAAACTGTACCTAGTACAGTTTGAACGGGAAAAAAAAATTTAATAAAAAAGAAAACCTATTTGACATTGGATATCTTTCTGAACTAGTCCAAAACATTATTATTAAATTAATTTTGTAAAAAAATGAAATTTATTAAATGCAACCAAATTACAATTGAGCAACATTAATTATAAGTACAATAAGTATTAAATTGAGTACCATAAGGTACAGCATATATACAAATAGAAAAGATAAATTCTAAATTAAAGCTATTATTTTATTTTTTCATAGAAACTATAATGGTTCACAAATATGATTATTAAATTGCAACAAGAACTTCCATTTTATCCAGTCTATGCATTATATTGATCAGAGATTTTATGCCATAGAGAGGTATATCGATTTTCTTCTAAGGTTATGTTAACAGAACTAAATTAGGTCGGGAGACGAAGCTGACCGGAATTGGATTTTTGCCAACCAGTGTAGAATCCCCCACCGAAGTAGGGATGAGGAGGAGACTACAAATTAGTATTGACTCAGAGCGGAGGTGAGGGAAATGGAGTTGGCGGCCTGGCACAACCAATTAGGGGGGTATCCAGTGGGGCAGAGCCCCCCCAGTCATCCGGTAATCCCGTCCATCGGAGGACTGCTAAAAGGATTCTAATGCGTCCTCCCACGCAGATTAAGCCAGGCACGCGTCCTCAACAACGTTCATCACGTCTGCTTGTGGGTTTTTTAAATCATGAGCTCGTTGGATCCTGAGTTCAATTGAGCTAATCCAATCAATGTCAGAGGAGAGAGGTGTCGTCAACAGCCAGTCCGATAGGATCCTTTGAATAACCCCCTCTGTTCTATAATAACGGTGGCATATTCACAAAAACTTGATCAACAACCCAAATATTCGCAGCTTAAATTGATCCTGAATCGTCTAAGGCTCTGGACTAAGTCATTACAAAAAAAAGTAATAAGTAATTACTAAGTAAGATAGTAAGGAGGAGTCATAATCTATCAAATGGGAGATCGTTTTATAGATTCAAGAACCATCAAATTACATCAATGTGGAGTAGTGATACTACATTCCACTTCAACAACCTAATTTAGACTAACTCAATAGATAATAGATACAACACTCGTATTAGATTTAATATACATTTGGCAAGAGCATCTCCAATTTATTTTAGTTTAAATTAGAATTATCAGGTTTGTATTAATGTGGATTTAAAAGTTTTTAAGATATCATTTGAGGAAACATTAGACGGTTATAATCATATACAGCTAATAGGACAACTAATTAAATTACTTTGAATCTTACAAAAATACTAAAACAAAAAAACCTCACAATCCATTATTTTTACTCTAATTATATATATATTTACTAATAATACATAACATAAGCTAATAAAGTAATAGATTAGAATGCCATATTAATGTAACCTTGGTGATATTAATAAATTACATAATTAAATTCAAGAATAGAATCCATGCATTAGAAACATTAAAATGATTTCAGGAACTTAAAGATATAAACAATAGTAAAAATTCGCAGGAATGGAAAAATTTTAAAAATATTTTAATAAAGGTCGGTATAAAAATAATTAAAAAAAAAATGTTAAAACGGCTGCCATAACTTAGCAACATATCGACCTGTCAGAAAAAAAGAAAGAAAAATTTTGAAAAAATATCATAAAATAACCTGGTCTCATTTTCCTATATGCAATATTCAAATTCTCTTTTACAGATAATCATTACTAAAGAACGTAATTGAAAATTGGTAGTTCGAAGGCGACATACGTTCAACCTTCAGTAAAGAATAATAATAAAGATATTTAACTGGAAAT